>NW_003299149.1:59510-78561 GCF_000151645.1 Tuber melanosporum | reverse complement strand
GAGTAAGCCGAACGTCAAGCGTTGCGGTACATACGGCCCATACCCAAGGTGTCATGTCTTTGAAGCCAGGTAGGTCTCTGAGTAGTTGACAGAACGACTCCGTTCCACTTCCCAGACCTAGTCGAAGGTACCCTCCCATATATCCTGCAGACAGGACCCGGTCAGACTGACGGCGACGACGTATATGGTGTTATTCTAACACATTAAATTCTATAGTAATATAGTCACAGGACGCAACTGAGATTGATATATATGATGACCTGTGGGCCCCATATGGGAGCCGAAGAGGGGTGTTGGAGACCAGAGATTCTGATTCCGAGTGGGGTTACCCTACTTAGAGTGGTTCCTAGGTATCGAGTTCTGGTATTCCTAACACAAAACCACAGAAGTCATCACAAGGTCATTCTATTGACCAGGACTGCGGGAAGATGTTAAAAGATATGTCATGAATTGCAACATATGCCAAAGAAGGAAAATGGCTAAACACGCACCATATGGATTACTGAAATCGAATGAAGTTCCCAGATGACCATGGGAAACAATTACTATGGATTTCATCACGGACCTAGCGTTATCGGAGAAATGCGATAGCATCCTGGTTGTGGGGGATCGCTAAACCAAAATGAGTTATTTCATTCCTCTCAGAAAAGATAGGGACACAAGGGATTTTATCTGAACATTCTTCCAAAAAGTCTGCTAACTTCATGGCCTCCCAAAGAATATCATTACCAAGCAAGAGGCATTGTTCACATCAGGACTGGAAAAAAGTAAGCTGAGAAATGAAGATACAAAACAGGATAAGCACTGCATTTCACCTACAAACGGATGGACAAATGGAACCGGTAAACGCAGTACCCAAACAATATTTACGGGCTTAGATCAATTACGAACAAGATGATCGGTAGAAACTACTATTAATAGCCAAATTCGCATACAACAATGGTAAACAAGAAACAATTAGTACGACAGCCTTCTTCGCGAATTACAGACAACATCCACAAAGCTAGGCCACATGTCATACGATTAATGGTATAATACCGGATAAAACAGACATGGTAAAACTACACAAGACATTACAATACGAAATGAGTCAAGCACAACAACGGCAAAAAGAACAATATGATAAACACAGAAGACCGGATCCCAACATACAACCAGGGGATATGGTATGGCTATTACCACACAACATCAATACGAGGCGACCATCAAAGAAATTCGACTACAAGAAGATCGGGCAATTCAAGACACTGGAAAGAGTGAACAACCGAGCATATAAACTCGACCTTCCTCCCTCAATGCGAATACACAACACATTCCACAACTCACTCCTTTAATTATACAACGACAATAAGTTTTCCTCCCAAACAATTATTCCTCCTCCTCCAATTGAACTCAACGGAGAACTAGAATACGAACTCGACGAGATAGTCGATTCTCGCTTCTTCTACGGAAATTTACAATACAGAGCCAAGTGGACTGGTGACTCACCAGAACACAATAAAACTTTGTACTCCACACACAACTTTAAACATGCACAAGATGCCATCTCAACCTTCTACCAACAATACCAAGGCAAGCCCAAGCCAGGTAACGATCACATTCAACCAAGATAAAGATGAGGGAAAGGCTCCCATACCATTGCAACCACACAAGAGCTGGGGCGATAGCCCCCGCCAAACCACACCAACCAGCTCCGAATACTCATTCATGGGACTGACCCAAGATGAACTCAGGGCAAGGGAAAAACAAGCACAGTAGAACGCCATGTCATGGACAGTATGCTATGATGACGGATGTCCCACACACTATAGGAACAAGGAAGGCTTGGGGTGGTTTCTGAGAGTATATAAAAAGTATGGTCTGGGCCCGGACCATACCCTAAAGCACTTGAAACAGTGCTTCAACAACACATGCAAGATACACAGGATGAAGAAAGTCACTACAGGATAGTAACTACAGAAGGATAGAACGAAGAAAGAGTTGGATGGAAAGGATGCCAGGATATAGCAGAGGGCTAAGGCCTTGATGATGAGGCCCAGGGAGGGGGCAGCCCAAAATTCATCTACGGAAAAGGAACTGGATACCAGAAGCCTGCACAGGCAAATCAGAGCACTCCAGGAACAACTTGGCCAGGATGAGGCCACAATCTTGGCAAATGAAAAAACGATTGCAGAGCTAAGACAGCTAAACGACAGTTAACGGTGCACGATCGAGATGTTGAACCTCACCTTGGAAATAGTCAGGATAAGATGGCGCAAAGCGGACGACAAGTTCAATAGGCTTCAGAGGTCTGTGCGTTCAGCAAGAAGGGAACTACTAAAACTTGAGGATAAAGCCTGATGGGACTCAGGCTTAGAGGGAGAGGAGCTAATGTCACAAATGCGGCTTGGCATGGAAAAGGTTTTCACATGACTCATGATTATAAGTCATAGGTATGTTATTGTTTCACGCATATGACTCATTTGGATCATATGACTTATTATGTTATGATTTGTTATATTTGGCACATGACCTCGTTATAAGGTCATGGGTTTCACACATATGACTCAGTCGAGTTATATGACTTGTTTATTGTGTTATGATTGGTTTATGAGTTTTGCAAGTGACCTTACTATGAGGTCATGGGTTTTGAGCATGTGACCACTTTGGTCATATAACTAGTTTGTTATGATTTGGTTTCGCACATGTGACCACTTTGGGTCACATGACAACAGGTGGGAAGAACACTATATATGGAGACCAGTGTGGCCGAGAAGGATAGGTTCTTCATGCTTTATGCTAAGTACATTTCCTCATCCTTGCTGTCAGTTTGCCCTACGCATTTCTTTTGCACCCATGATGGGCCTTGATGCATAAGATTCTGGTGGAGATATCTGAGTTCACTCAGTAGTTCTTGAGGTTCTTGGTGTTGAGGCCTGTTGGCGTTACATGGCGGATTACTAGTTTGCTTCTCATTTTATTGCCTACTGGTTATCTCATAATGCTAACACTTTGAGCTATTCATCACGGTCACTTACTAGCCTCTTTCAGTAAAATGTCTTCGCCTTCTTGTCTATCATCTACTTGTAGATTTCGCATTCAATTAGGAGGATTGAACCTTGTGTTTGGGGGCATCACCCATGTCGTTCTTTGGGCCAGCTTATGTTTTTTTGTTAGGCTTTAACAGAGTTCTTAGTTCTCACGATACAAAGCCCTCATGTGTTTGCTTGATACGAATCCTATGTCTTCAACTTGTCATATTGGCCACATCACTTCTCAGGTGGCAGGGCAGTACCTGCTCTGCCACTCCTCGTTATGTTATAATTCTACTGTTGGAATCTTATAATGTTATTTATTGCAATTCCCTTGGAAGTTGTGTCCTTGCGACACTTACAGAGGTTCAGTCAGGTGTCTCCTCCTCGCCTTGACGGGGATGGCTTTAACCATAAATAATCTTGCCCTCTGGTATGGTTTTTCATTACTGCCTGGGGTGGTGTAGCAGGATTGGCTGCCAGACACGCGCTTCGTCTGTGTATTTTGGTGGTTTGGTTGTAGATTGTAGTTGGCGGGTTTTCTTATTGCAAGTAGGACCTACCTTCTATTTGTCTGCTTCTGTTCGCTCACACTCCCCCTTGTTGTCGCGTCAATTGCGGGTGCCTCTTGTCTAGTAATGGCCATGAGTATGATCGAGCAGATTATTGATGTCATGCTCGACTATGATCTGATCGAGAGGAAGCCATGATTGAATAATCAATGATCGGATAGATTATGATCGAGTGATCGATCATGATAACTGCTTAAGTATGACTGAAGATGCTCGAGCATGATAGATCATGATGGCTGCTCGAGTATGATCGAAGATGCTCAAGTATGATTGCAGATGCTCAGCTATTATTGAAGATGCTCGATTATTATTAACTGCACATAGTTGGTATTTCTTTTACAAGGCTGATGTGGTTGAGACTATAGAGCTCAGTTTTAACCATTTCAATTGTCATAATTGTGTTTCCTATCCTTCATATAGGATATCCAATATCGTCTACTATATTTCTGTGCATCAATACCATAGCCCATAAGATTCTAGTATCTGAAAATTAATCTATACAAATCATAGCCTCCTAGTCCTCACTTTCAGCTGCACTCTCTCCATCTGCCTCATAAGCCCCCTCCTCCCCAAGCAATTCCTCAGCAAATTCCTCCAGCTCATACTCGACTAATCCAAGTCATGCTTTACTGAGTATGAGAAGCCGAACAGTGTTGGCATTGAGGCGGTTTCTTTTTTTGGTAATTATGTCCCCTGCTACAGAAAAGGCTTGCTCAGATAGAACGCAGTATAATATTCTTAATATAAGGACAAAATATATGTAGATAGAAAGAGTATACCTAGTTGCTGGAACAGCAAGATAATCTCGTACCATTAGCGCTAGATTTTGGAGGCGATGTTTGTGTAGTTTCCACCATTGCATAATATCCATATTCTGGTCAGTCTGAGGCTCACGAAGGTAGAGATCAACTTGGGATTCAAGAAGATCTTCATCAAGTGGATCCTCCCGGGAACCGAAAACTTGCTGCTTATACCAACTTCTGTTTCTCTGAGGTTCTGGGTCATGCAGATTAGTACTGTCAATCCTAGGTAGTAGTTGTAGCTCAATCGATATTGCTGTAGTCCTGGGTGGTCGTCCTACCTGTCTTGCATATCGAGTGTTGAAGATTCTTATAAATTTCTCACACACATTCTGAATCCAATTTGGTTCCCACTCCAAATTGCAAAACAGTTGTAACTTTATTCGAGGATCAAGTATTGTTGCAATTACTTGGCCTGTGTGTGAGCCAGGCTTTACTCAATATTGATTTAGCTTCCAGTAAGAATCGTCAGCAGCAGCCCAAATCTTGTGCCCCGTAGAGTCTAGATCCTGATAATTCTCGCAATCATGTTCTCTTTCAATCAGTTTGTTTAAAGAGTTTTGTTGAAACTCATAGTAGGGAAGCTGTGAGCTCAACCTAGGATAAGTGGAGCCGCTCACAAATTCAGTAGCATCTACAAAAAGTAAGAGTACTTTTTCAAGACGCTCCAAAGTACTCCAGTCTGGGATGGTAAGTATGAGAGGTATTCATGCTTTACTAAATTTGCAAGGTTTGTCAATTGCGAAAAGGCGTTCGAGAGTAGGGTGAAGGTATAGAGCACATTGTATCATCCGATAAGTGGAATTCCATCGGACACGGACATCGAGGATAGAAACAAGCCACTTTGGTCACTTTCTCTATACATCTTCTTGAAGAGATTCCCAGAGGATATTGGAGGATCGAACCTTGGCTAAAATCTGATGCAGCTTGTATAAGGTAGTTGCTGGGTCAACCCCATTGTTGTTATAAAGATCCGGTTGATCATCACCCGCTAAATCCACTTCCCATTCCTCCACTTCCGATTTTAATTTCTTTAGTACTGTTTGAGCAACTAAATTTAATACATGCTCTAAACATCATATCTGACCATTCTCCTGTGACCACTCTCTCATTTCCAGCTCCAAATCTAAGAATATCCCATCATTAACTGTAGCATTATCTGCTCTAATGCAATTAATCGCTTCTCTCATACCATACATGTTCAATATCTTTACAAGAACGTCAGCTATATTGCCTGCTATATGAGAACAGTTCAATTGCTCAAATCCAATCCAAGTGTTGAACTTTTCATATCGGGTATTTATCCAGTAGGTGGTAACAGCCAAAAAGGGAAGCTTATTAGATGATGTCCATGTGTCAATAATGAGGTTGATTTTAGCACCAGTTGAAATATGGGTCTGGAGTCGTAGTCTTAGGCTTTGAAATGTTTCTTGGTATAAGTAGGTTTGGATATTCCTTTTGATAGTCTGCCGGGATATTGTCGTTGTATTCCCATTACAGTAGGTGATCAGTGATCGAAAGGCATTGCTTTCCACAACCTTAAAGCTAGAATTAGTTTCAATTACCATCACAGCCATTAACTTCCTGTACTCCAGAACATTAAACAACTGGCCCGGTGCTCGAGCACCACCTGTATTCCTAACTAGAGTGAATGGACTAATTTCGGCTCGGTTTCGGTGGGTAGTGGTTGTCAAGTGATGGCTGATAGCAGCCTTGAACTCACATTCGAGAGATGGAAGTTTTGTATGCCGAGTTCTCAGATGGGCCAGAAATGTTGATGTCATTGTGTACTTGGCCGTATAAGGACCGCAACTGTGCCGGCAATGACAACAGTGAACCATATGCTGTCCAGATTCATCATCCATGCTCTCACAAATAATCATACACTTCTCATAGAGAAGCTATTGAATGGCAGATCGTCTTTACCGCTAATTGTATGTGTATTAAACAATTCCTCTATGTGGAGAAGAAAACAAATTAACGAAGTTTACAGTAGTAGAAAGGGAATCTTGTGTACCCCATTGCCCACTTAAGGTTTCACGATAGTCCAAAATTGCGAGAGCCTCAGGGGCACTATTCAGTTCGCTTGTGGAGTCCGAGATGGTTTCGGCAACTTGCCAGGGGACCGGAGAGGATAGAATCGATGACGTTTCAATCAGTTAGAATGAGGAACAAAAAGCCTGTTGATTACCGAGTGAAAACCTCTTCGTAAATCTCTGCCAGAATATGTGAGGTAATGGCCAGTTAACCCTGCATACATTGGTGATATCACCTGATCACCAAGGGATCTATATATAGTAGAGTGATCGATCATGATCGAGTTTAGTCGAGCATGGTGGAGTACGATTGACTATGATCGAGCAGCACCAGTGCTCGACAAAATCGAGCAGATCATGGACCTTATGCTCGAGCAGATCATGATCAAGGGACCTCTATGCTCGTACTGATCGAACAAGCCATCGTCCATGAATACTCAATCATGATCTGATCGTGGCCATCACTCCTCTTGTCCATCATTCGGTCTGCACCTATTGCCGAACCTGCAGGGCTGACTTTGGCTGGCTCTGCCAACTCTTCCCCGACTTGGTTGAACTTCGGTTTGACTGGGTTGGACGGTATGGCTGGTGCCCATACCTTTGGGTGTTAGTGCTGCCTCCTTTGTGGCTCCCAGCTGTGGCTGGTGGGCTCCCTCGGCTACACAGTACCGGGGGTCAGGGCTCTATTGGTGTACCCAAAACCAGTAGCTGGCTGATGGGCTGAGGTATGGACTGTCCTGTGGTGGTCAGATTGTTGATCTGTCTGAGGGGCTGGGGAGCTGGATGGACTCTGTGGTGTCAGGTGTGGGGGGCTTGGAAGGGGCTGATTAGGGGGGAAGAGGTACCTGTGGGTACCAGTCGGGCCTGCATCAAGTTGGGTGAGGTCTAATTAAGTGTTTCCAGTCAGGCTTGAGCTGTTGGCTGAAGCTGCTGAGTGCTGCAAAGCTCCCTGATACACTGGCTGGCTGATGGCTATCTGTGTGAATAGTAGGTTGCAACCATCTTGTTGGACCTGTTTGGGTCTTGTACGCTGAGTTTTGTGGGGTTTGTTTAGTTTCTTTAGTTTGGCTATGGGTTTGGCTAGAGGGGGCATGGTACTACAGGTGGGAGATAGGCCCAACTGACCTTCTTGGTCTGTTACTACCTCTATGTATTTCCTACATTTGTGTTATTTTAATTGGGGAACTGGTAGCAGGTACAGGTCCTCCTCTCTGGTATGCTCTTCGGAGGCAACTGGCAAAGTGGGTTCATAGGGTCGATGGCTTGGCATGCGGGTATAAGAGGTTGACGTGTTGGTTGCCTCCTCCCTACTATTGTGTCCCCTGTAGGTTTAGTTTGTACGTTTGTTGGTTTTCTATTGTGGTGGAGGTTTCGCGGGATGGTTTTTCAGACCTAGTGGTAGTGATTTTATGTTTGTTGGACGAGGAACCTGATCAGGTTGGTCTTTGTCGCGGCTTCAGCTATGCTTAGTACTGGTTAGCTTCATACCAGAAAGGCTACTGAGTTGGACTAAAGTGAATGCTGGATTGTTTGATGTTCTTGTAATTAATTCTAGTGCAGGCATGACTCGGAGATCGCAGGTATAGGGCTATAGACTTAATTAGCTTAGGATTAGTGGTATTCCGGTTAGCGGAATCCCTGCACTGGTAGGAGCTCGTCGTATGCCAGTGTTGCTGGTGCGTGTTTAAATAAAATTACATTGAAATCTAAGTACTTTTCCTACTTCTTACTTTAACGAATATAAAACACCTTTACAATCTTTATCCTTATCGCAACCTTTATTGTTACACTGAGGAAAGCTCTTCATGAAAGAAGGGTGAGAGAAAGCTTACAAGAGGCATTCCTGATAGAAGACAAAAGTTCTTGTACTATCGGTAACATAGACAGAAGCCTAGTGCTATCATAAGACTAAGGAAAGAAGAAGATGAAGGTAAGAAGCATCATTCACCATTGCCAAGAACTAACTATTCGAAGAGGGATTGTTACATATATGCTCAATAGGATTTAAATCAGGAGAGTAAGAGAGGGGTTCTACTAATTCAATAGAATTCCTTTCGAACTATTCCATAACACTACAAGCCTTATAAATAGAAGCATTGTCTTGCTGAAACAGAATATCTTCAAGTTGTATATCAAAGGAAATCATTTGATGAATTACAGGAAAAAGATATTTTCTTAAAAGTCTAACATACCTGGTCTTATCAATATTTTGTGTAATAGGAACTAAAAAACCTTTTCTCTTATACTAAAAGTACCCTTATACCATAAGCAAAATATCCTCATTCTTTTCCTTAGGGTGAATACAGTCTGCAAGCCACTGCTCCCCAGATTCTCTGAAAACCAACAGCTGCCTTGAATCCCTGGATTTCTCCACACTGCACTCAATATTCCAGATGACTCTCTTAAAATCCTCAGCTGTCTAATTCCTCTGAGCTGTAGCCCATCTTAGTCTCTTAGCTATATGGACAGCTTTGAGCTTAGGTCTTGACTTGGTTAGCTATTTCTTGATATTGGCATCTCTGAGTACTCTATGTACTATAAATTTGTTAAAAAATCATGTTCTATCACTCAGGCTAAGATGGGTACTAACCAGTAGAAAGTAGAATACCTAGCACATATTTATTCCTAAAAGCTGATCTAGTCATTTTCGGGTTGGATTTGGCAGCTTAGATGATTGTGCGACACTAATACTAGTTAAGAACATGTGTGTGACTGGGATGAGGAATATTATCCAAAAATAGATGCTCACATGTACAAGTGAGGAAGCTTTTAATAGTTGACCATGGTTGGCCAATAATTTGAGTAACTAGAGCAATATTCCAGAGGCAGTGGAAAAATCTAAGGATTATGCCTTTTTCCACATTGGTCATTTCAGTTTGAGTGGTCTTTGAGTTTCATTTTTTTGCCTGTGGTTTATATCTTGATTGGTTAACCATTGAAAATTCAGAAGAAATTAAAATTAAAGAATTATTCGAATAGAGGATCATGGTATCATGGTATAAATATTATATAGGGTAGGTATCATATGGTTATGTGATCAGCGAGGAGGCAGTTGGCGAGATGGCATTTTTATTAAGGTTGCTTGGTAAGATAATCACGAATACTTCAAATAAGGTACTGTAGCTAGAGCATTGGCTAATTCAAGGAACATTAGTTTATATTCATAATGTCTATAACATAATTGGAATGCCATTTTCCATTCATCCCCTTCCTTAATTCAGATGAGGTTGTAACTATCTTTCAAATCAATTTTGCAAAAGATGCTACCTCCTACTACACAATCACATAACTCCAACATTAGTGGTAGTAAATTCTTATTTAGTATAGTTATCTTATTTAGATTTCAGTTGTCCACTACAAGTCGTAGTCTTCTATCTGCTTTTACTGTAAAGAGAATCAGATAATCAAAAGGTAATTGACTTCTTGTGATTTTTCCTGGTCGTAACATATCATAAAGGTATTCTTGTAACAACTTAAGTTATTGGTCAGACAGAGGATAAATGGATCTCCCAAAGAGCTTTGCTCCTTCAACTAATTTCATTTCATGATCAAAGGTTTTCCTAGGCGCCAGTTTTGCTGCCATTTATAAAAGAAACAGTTTTTTGAATTTCCAGTAGTGTCTTAGGAGAAAATCAAAGTTGATCTGGTTAGGATCTTCTATAGTTCTAATTCTTCTCACTTGGATTGAATTTTCATCTCAAGAAACTGTCTCATCGTATTCAAACATAGCTTCGATACTATCATCTTCTTCTTCTACTCAAGATTTACATTTAGGATCTTTGAATTCCCACTTTCTATTTTCTCCAATATCGGATCAAGAGTGTTCTGAATGCTACTACCCAAAAGGGATTATCATCCCGTAATCTCCTGCTGCTGAGATTTCGTACCTCACTTAGACATATGGTTGTTTTATTCTATTTTAAGCCAAATAGGATGAATATAAAATGTTCCTCCCGATGGAGCAGGTACTCCATCCAAGCCTTGAATATTGATCGGATTCGGTCTCTCTGTAAATAGAATTATTAGTTCCTTTATCAGTTCTTTGTTAATTAGAAATATATTAGATCCTGAATCTAATAGTACACGTATTTTGTAGAGCTGACAATTTGGGTTCATAATGTGAATATAAGCATGTCCCTCAGAATAGTTATATCTTGCTGGTTTTGGTGCACTAAAAGCATGTTTCTTTAGATAAGGTGTCAAATTGTTATTCTCTTGTTTTGATATGTCTGATATTCTGATAACAACAAACATGTTTGTTACCGCGACCACGCGGTTTTGACCACTTAGGTCTCCTTAGACAAACTTGTTTCCTTTTGTATATTGGGCAGCCTACTACTAGTTCTCTGTACCCCCTGCCGAAGAGTTCCTATACCTTCCAATTTTACTACCTGTGGAACCAATTTAGGGGGTCTCTGCTATCATTTAGATATTATGAAAACAAAAGCCTGGTACTTAGGGCTGATAGACTGTCTCTTTAATAATCTTCCCTGGCTTATTCTCCTACTCCGCTTAACTGTAGTCTGTATCCTCACTTTCTTGGGTTCAATTCGATACCAGCGTGGCACCTAAGAACCAGTAACTAAAGTTAAGGTCTCCAGCTCTAGTACATATTTTCCATACAGATCGAAGATGTGCCTCGCTTTTCCTCTCTATTCTTCATCTTAGTCCTACTGTTACTTCCTCCAGTACCCTTAGTGCTGTCTTTTTCCTATCTAGGTTTTGGTTCTTATCGAAGACCTTTCAGTTTTCAGGTCACGTGTCTGACTACCCCAGCGGACATGTACCAGGTGATTAGGGACAAACTTACAATACTCTCTTGGGAAGCATAGAGGTACTACCAATACATATATTACTCTTTATTGATCCCCTTGATCTTGTAGCAAGAAGGACAAGTGTACTCCTACTCAAATCATAATTGCAAGGTTGATTTCTTGGCTTTGACGTCCTCTTTTGCCATTGATTTCGACTCCTAAAGAGTATGTCTCTTCTAGACTACCACAATACTATCATTATCAGTACCAATAAAATAACTTAAGTCATTTCTTCATCCTCACCTAGTTCTCCGAGCTTGTTACCTTTTAGAACATGGGCGGTAGAGATCTTTCTCAGACGGTAAGCTATAGTCGCCGTTCTGAGCCTTACTGTCTTGAATGAGTAGTCATCTGCCCTTGTTCTAGATACCTGAATTTGTCCCTCTCAGGTTTTGTTCTCATGTTTTTCTTTCCACAACAAGTACAACTGCCTTTCCACTTTCTTTCATTACTTGTTAACTAGGAGATTCCTTTATGGGCTGTTTTGAAGTTTGTATGTATCAACCTTGTAGTTCTGGTAGACCTCTTTGCCCATTTCTTGCATTCTGGTTCTTTCTTCCTCCTTTTGGAGGAAGCACCTCTCTTTATAAAGGGTTTCTTTCTTTTTACTTTTGCTTAATTCTTGTCTGCAGATTTTTTGTCTATAAATGTTTTTACCAGTTTTGACTTATCCCAATCTAGATGGACCAGGTCCTGCTATTCCTGCTCATCCCTTCCTTCTTCTCAGATTGTGTTTTCCTATTCTCAATCGGTATCATATTTATTCAGGGAAAGTTACCATTTAATCTTAGAGGGCAACTTTCTATCACACACCATATGCCAGGCTGGTCCTGTTAGTCAAGCATGAAGATTCAGATTATTTATTTTTCCCATAATGTAGCAGGGGCTCTCTCTGAGAAGATGGATTCCAAGGTTACGACCATACCGAAATGAATTCTTCCGTAAAGTGAATAAATATAATAAATGTTCAAAGTCTCAACAGTAGAGTTTGAAGAAACAAAAGAGTAAAACTTAATATCGTTAAGCCACAGATTTTACTCAATAAAGTCCTGATCTCGAGAGGTAGTTGATTGCCAGAGCAGAGGAGAACTCACATATACTTAAGTAGATTTTATATACTGCCTGTTTTACCCCATCTGTTAGGCGGAGACAACTTGATAGACTTCAAAGTTGTCTAGGCCAATCAAGATTCGTTTCTGTAGACGGAGATTGTCAAGGAAGGCTTGGACTTTGCTTGTTTCCTTTATGACTACTAGGAGTGAAGTGGAATAGGTAATGTAGGGTAGAATTGTAAAAACAATATTATATTGTTAAGGTCTCTTCTCCGTTGCTTGATGATGTCTAAAGCTTAGGAGGCACTGCGATATTTATATTCCATGTCTGAGTGTTCGCGGACTACATCTATCTATCATGCAATTATGTACTTCTTCAATTGTAATTCACAACATTGAGATTTCTTCCAAGGTGCGAATACCTGTGGACCCTGAAAACCATCACACCCTCTTAGGTAATTACGATATTTCTTCTTAGGAAACGTACTGTCCCCAATAATAATATACTGATTAGCAGAGTCTTTAGACTTATGGCCTAGTTCTTAAGTCAAACTGAGTTGGCTCCAATTATCTTCGCCATTGATAAAATGATCAGTTTTATCCACAGCTATATCTGCAAAGGTGGTCGTCATTACAATCATCGTAGGTCATCTGACTCTGATTCTTTGTAACTCTGTACCCAACCGATAGATTTTCTCTGGATGACTTCCTATTAACTAGCCGGAAGCTATTCCACCAGATTGGTAATTAATCCCTCGGTTGGCAACCCTTGGTTGCTCTCTGGGTACTAGGTTTCAGTAACCATTGTAGGATTAACAATCACCCCATGACTACGACGTGTTCCGAAACCCAGTTGCAACACTCTGTGAAGTTCGTTGGCTTCTTTGATAGTGTCTTTTGGAGTTCTAAACTCTTCTGGTAGATGTAAATGTATTGGCCTCTAGTAGAGATCCTTTACCATTTGATATTATCTCTTAGTGCAAAATCGTCCCGTTACTTATGGCCCGTGCCAAAGGTATCATGTCTTTGGAGCCAGGTAGCTCTCTGAGTAGTTGACAGAATCACTCCGTTCTACTTCCCAGACGTAGCAGAAGATCCGCACTTATATATCCCGCGAACAAGATCCAGTTGGACGGAGGGCGGTGACATATATGCTGTTATTCTAACACCTTCAAATATTTGGTAATCTAGTCACAGGACGCATCTGAGATTGATATATATGATGACACATGGGCCCTGTAAGGGAGCCGGAGGGTCATGTTGGAAACCAGAGATTCTGATTCCGAGTGGGGTTACCCTACTTAGGGTCATTCCTAGGTATCGGGTTCTGGTATTCCTAACACCATCACTACACTCTATTCGCGAGCATATAACACTCTTAGGCTGCCTAGCTAACCTCTACAGGCTAGACCAAAGATCTCCGTAGCGAACTAGACTACTCTTGTGGTTTTCTAACATCCATCTGATAGAAGTATTTTAGCTGCTGCATCTAAAATACAACTGCAGGAGTAAAATCTCTTCATATCGCAGACATGTCAGTGGCGAGCTGTCATGTCCGAGTAGATGCCATACTAACCGTAGAACTCTCTACCCATACACACTTAGTCTTCAACAAGTATCTGCAGCTCCTGAATATCTATCTAGTTCTATTGTATTCCATATCATTCCAGATGATCGCCACGCAGCTCCCCTGATAGACCTCTTTGGATGTTGACTACCAATAGACGCTACCCACAGTCAACCCTCCTAGAAACAGGTCTTATCATGATCTTAGACTAGTGTCTCAGAGTCCCTAATGATTCTCCAATACTATTACACTTTCGGGACAACAGACTTCGGTTACCTCGCCTACTAGCCTTCAGTAACCTCACATACTACCTTAGACCTCAAAGTAGTATTACTCCGTCAGTTCTGGTTCATTTTACACGAAACCACCTGGAGACTATTCTCCAGGTTCACCTCTAGCCCCACATATATCCTGGGGACAGCTTTCAGTTAGACAGATGGCAGGAAAGTATATGGTGCTACATGAGTATCTCCATCTGAAAATATTTACTAGGCTTACAGCAACTCTCTAGACTGTAGCCCATGATGCCAGGGACTTATAACGGGGCCAGAGGGGGGTGTTAGCCACTACACCTCCAAGTTACAGAGTGTTCGGAACTTAACTGGTTGTGCGAGAGTGATCTGCACAACCTGAGATTCGAACACCCTACGTAGTTTCCCATAACAAACAATCTAGTAACTTCTTCCAAAGTCCTCCGTAACAAGTTATGTTCAAGGTAGGGTAACTTGGCTCCATAGTCGGGTAACCCATAGCCCAAGGTAGAGTAACTTTAGTTTCAAGGTAGGGTAACTCCCAAATTGACTACTTAGGTTACCCTACTGAGCAGTGTACCTACCGCTCCTTGCTAGTACCTGTATACTTCTTAGTATGGTATAGTATGCCCAATCGAGGTACCTAACCAACAGTACCTCTAGCTGGTAGACTCTAGTCTACCACTATTCCTACTACGGTAGTCTCTTGATACTGGTATAGGTATAGGTTTGGTCAACTGTAATAGTACTCTGTGGAGTCTCATTACATATAAATATTTGAATGTTATTTTTATACTCAACTATTTCTATATCTTGTTTGGCTTTACATACTTCGTTGAGGAGGACATACCAATAGTTGAATTCAGGTTCCAAGTGAGTCCATGAACACAGTTCTAGGTCTTGTTCCTCTCTGCTGAGTCCATTCATCACATGCTGATACCATACTACTATCGGACTAACCTGATCCTCTTTTGTTCTCTCCAGGGCATAGATGATACCTTCATAATCATCATCTCACATCCTGGGATTTTGTTCGAAATAATCCACACAGTTGGTTAACCAATCGTACATCTACTGACTGTTCTTAGCTTGGAAAAATGGGGGCAGGTCAGCCACTTACTTAACAGTATAGGCCAATGCTTCTGCAAGCACATTGGCTACTCCATATTGTTCAGGGGTTAACTCTCATTTAAATCTTGATGGTCCTCCTCTATGCGTTCCTCCCTTTTTGTTGGTATTCCCATCATCACTCCCATCATCCAGGTCCCTGCCCGATATTATAAAAGTTGGGGGTTCTGCTTCTCTCTGCTTTCCCTTATTTCAGGTAGAAATTTCCTCTGGTTTCTCCCTTTCTGCAGCATCAACTCATTCTTCTGGGTCTGACTCCAATATCACATGCTAACTGCTTAGTTGTCCATTATCTAGTCCTTTAAGTTTGTCAAGTATGAGGAATTAGGTATCGGATATCTCGGTTTGATCCCTTTTATTGGCCTGGGTATAGTCACCATACCAATCTGCCTCCTCTTCTTGTCGGGTGGCCAAATTGGATATCAAGTATCATATTGCTTGATTCTGCAAAGTCCGTTGTATTCTAAACAATTGAAAAGCTCGTTCTAGGATGAGGTCTTGCCTCAGAGCTTCTCGCTGCAGTTGCGTAGTTACTACCTCGTAATGCTCTTATTGTTCATCTTGTACTTCAAGTTTAGCAGCTACTTCTCTGTTAATCTTTTCTTAGATTTCTCGGACATTTGCTTCTACCACAGTACACTGATGTAACATCACGGCTATGTTATTGTCATATATGTCTTATCCTTCCATCAATATTTGCTGAACTTCTATCGGCCCAAGTGATTTAGCCTGTTAGTTCACTGACACAGTTTCGAATACTATGTTGGCAGTATCGATACTCATTGAAATATCCTGCCGTATTTGACCTATAACTATTCCAACCCTAGTAGCAAGTCTTACAAGATCTGCTGCATATGTCTTTGAACATAGTATTGAGGGTCTTAAAATGTATGAGGGGGCTCTTAAAGATAGTGGGACAATTAAAACTTTGCCTGGTGGTCCTCTGAAGGGCTTTCAGAGAGCTGGAAGGAGAGAGGACAAACAACTAAGAGTTGTAGAGTGGTGATCTCCACAAGTATTCATTGGGTCTGCTGGAATAATCTACTTAGGAGGTTGTGACATCTCCTGTGCTCATTTACAAGATTCTTTATCTTATACATAGACTAGGAAGTACGCATCTTCAGAAGTGTTCTTTGGAGTTGGATATGCAGCGGAATACTTGGTGTCCTATGCACATCCTGCAGTAGGAAAAGGTAGGTCAATAGGTACGGAGCCTTAGTAACAAGCAGATCTAACAATATACTGTTAGGTGGAGACAACCTGATAAACTTCAATGTTGTCCAGGCCAACCAAAATTCGTTTCTGTAGTGCAAGCTTCTTTAGGCAGTGTCAGACTTCATTCATTTCGGTTATGATGACAAAGAGTAAATTAGAATAAATAAAGTAGAATCGAATAGTAAAGATAATATAATAATGTTAAGTTCTCTTCTTCATTGCTTGATAATATCTAAAGCTTAGAAGGTACTTCAATATTTATATTCACATCTGAATATTCGCAGACTATATTTTTTTATTATACAACTATGTCCCTCTGTGAATATAACTCGCAACATCCAGTATTCTCAAAAGGTGCGAACGCCAGGAGACCCTGAAAATCACCAAATGCTTCTCAGTAATTACAATATAACTAACTAGGAACCATACTATTCCCAATAGTAATTATCTCATTATTAGAGTCGTTAGACTTATGACCTAGTTCTCCAGTCGAACTAAGTTGGCCCCAATTGTCTTTATCATCAATGAAATGAACAGTTTCATCTGTGTGTTGCATGTGCCAAGTTAGTCATAATCGTAACCTTTCTAGGTTGCTTGATATGAAACCTTCCTAACTCCTTACACAACTGATAAATATCTTACAGAGTACTTCCTACTAATTCACAAAGAGCTATTCCATTGGATTGACAAATAAACCTAAGGTCGGCAACTTTTGGTTGCTCTGGGTACCCAGATTTAATTGCTGTTGTAGTATTGGTAGTCATCCCTGCAGCCACAACATATTCCAAAACCTAGTTGTAATACTCTGTAAACTCCATTGACTTTTATGGTAGTGTCCCACAGAGTTCTGGACTCTTCTGGTTATTATTGTGTGGATGCGAATGTATTGGTTTCTTGTTAAGATCCTTTATCATTCTATACCATCTCTTCATGCAAAAATGTCCCGTTACCTACAGCCTATACCAAAGATGTCACATCTTTGAAGCCAAGTAGCTCTGTGCCCAGTTGACAGATTTACTATATTCTACTTCCCGAACCTAGCTGAAGGTTCTCTCGCATATATCCCACAAACAGGATCCAGTTACAAGGTTGGTGGCGATGTATATGGTGTTATTCTTATACCTTCAATTCTGTGACATTATAGTCACAGGATGAAATTGTGACTGATATGTTTAAAGACATGCGGGCCCTAATAGGAGGCCAGAGGGGTGTGTTGGAGCCCAAGGTTTCTAATTCCGAGTAGGTTTACCCTACTTAAGGTAATTCCTGTGTATCAGACTACGGGATTCCTAACCAGAGCCCATTCACCAGATGGCATTCCTGCCAAGATGAAGGGACTGGAGGAGCCAGCCCTGTTGGTAAGCCCGTGACTATGGAAGCTGCACACCTTTTTCTTGGCAGTTACAGTATGGGAAGGGGTAACAGACTAAGAGCTGGCCTTGGTGGTAATAGTAGTCGAGTTGTCTTTGGCTGGAGGGAAGGAGGATTCAGGAACAATATCTTGAGAATCTCCGCCGGGTGAGGGTTGCAGGGCTGCAGAGTATTCCTAGCCGCGGTCAGAGTTGTACTGAACAAAGAGTCCCATGATAGGGGTCTTGTTCAAGCCATACATGGCTGTACAGTCTCTCTCCATCAGGAAACCCTTTATACAAAACTCCATTTCTTTCCTCATAGCAATAATCACAATAGCGATATTTTGCCAAACTACATTATCAAACCACGTGTTCACCACATTCTAACTCCAGTGGTAGTAGTAGAACTGTAGGAAACCAAAGTCCCCTTTGGGTGCAGTGTAGGACATTATCCCTTAATCTCTGTGCAAATTTCACAGCTTTTTAGCATTACACTAGTATGAGGATTAACAGCAACCTTGCCCTGTATGGAGAAGATCAATTGAGGAAAGGGTACGAAGATGGAATAACAGTAAAAATATTATTACTTTCACGAATGTGGCTTGGCATGAAAAAGGCTTTCACGTGACACATGGTTATGAGTCACAGGTATGTTATTAATTCACACCTATGACTCATTCGAGTCATATGATTTGTTATGTATGTGATTTGTGATGCTTTCGCATATCGCTCAAATATGAGTCACAGGACGTGCGCCTGGTCTGTATGCCTTACGAGAGTGCCTTGCGGGTAAGCCTTGTACATATGATTTATGTTTTACAAATGACCTCGTTCTGAGGTCATGGGTTTCACCCATATGACTCAGTCAAGTCATATGACTTATATATTATGTTATGATTGGTTTATGAGTTTTTACACATGACCTCACTATGAGGTCATGGGTTTTGAGCATGTGACCACTTTGGTCACATGACTAGTTTGTTATGATTTGGTTTCACACATGTGACTACTTTGGATCACATGACTATGGGCGGAAAGAATACTATATAAGGAGGCTGGTGCGGACGAGGAGGATAAGTTCTTCATGCTTTATTCTAAGTACTTTTCCTACTTATTACTTTAACGAATATAAAACACCTTTACGATCTTTATCTTTATTGCAACATTATTGTCACGCCAATGAAAGTTTTTCACAAAGAAGAGTTAGAGAAAACCTATGATAGGCGTCCCCGATAGAAGACAAAGGTCTTGTA
>NW_003299149.1:0-59241 GCF_000151645.1 Tuber melanosporum | reverse complement strand
ATACTCGGAAGCCCAATATCTGACGGAGATGACACTGTAGATCATATTTCAATAGAGTCCTCAAGGGCAGCAAGCCCAGTAACCCCAGAGAAAGGATCACCTGTTGATAGCTCCCCTGTAGGAACTCCACGACCCAAGAGAATGTCAGGATCAGCAGTTCGTGGGCCACTGGCCCCTGCTGCTCCTGCACCAGGCACTAGCATACTTGGAATGACTGAGAATCAATTTCAAGCATTTCTAGTGGCAACACAAAATACAGGACAAGGAAACATACAATGACACAAATCAAAAGAACACGACACATACGAAGGAGCTGAAGACAAGCTACGAATATTCTGGGCACTGTGCGAAGGATATTTTACTGTTAAGGGATATGGAGAACACCACGATGAGATCAAGATTGCATATGTGGAATCTCTACAAAGAGGACTTGTGGGACAATGGATCATGCCCTTCCAAGAGGGAAGAAAACACAGAGAATAGGTCACGTACAAAGAGTTCAAGGCGACACTCTTCAAGCAATTCGGGGATCCCAACGCCAAAGAAACAGCAAGACGAAAGCTGGAGAAACTCCAACATGGAAAACAAACCTTCTGGGCATACTGGAATGAATGCCGACTATTGGAATAAGAAGCCGAATTTGATGATGCTGCTCTCAACATCATCCTCCTAAGAAACTGCAGTGAGAGACTCTGAGAGGCATGGGGAATCTCCGGCTTGCACTACACAACAGTAGTTTGATTTGCAAGATAGGCGATCAATAAGGAAAGCAAACTAAATATGGTACGAAGCAACTCGGAAAACACTATAGCACACAGGGTGGTCCAATCATCCAGGAATGTGGACGGAACCTTGAAACCGCAAGTAGCTTGAGGTGAAAGTCGAGCATTACCACCAGGCGAGCCAAGGGAGTTAGACAAATCAAGAACAGGACCTGCTCTGAACCTGGCTAAGGAAGAATACGCCAGAAGAATGACCGGGAAACTCTGCCTAAAGTGCGGAAAAGCAGGACATCAGATACAAGAATGTAGAAGCCAACCCGACAGCGGGTACTAAGGCTCCAAAGCTGCTGGAAATAATCGCTTCCAAAATTAAAAAAGAAGCAATATTCGTGAAATGATCGTAGAATATTCACCGGCGGAAAACGATGAGGGTCCCAAGTAAACTGTAGTCTGGGAGACCCAAGATGTGAACCTGGAAAACCCATCAAGTCAGTGAACTACTACATGGCACTACACACGCAAAGAGGAGAAGGAGACGGAGATCATGTGATGATCAAGTCGAAGATATACAAAGAAGAAAACGAGGAAACCACAATATATGCAATACTCGACTCCGGCTCTACCGAAGATTTTATCGACAAGGAAATCAGCAACAAATATGGCATCCATACCAAACAAGCGAAGAAAGCAAGACAAGTCTACCTAGTGTAAGGAAAGCCAAGCACAATGGATCCAATAACCCATACAATGACAGTATGTATGGATATTGACAGCCATAGGGAAACGGCAACCATTCAGGTAGCAGATCTCAAGAACCATGAGATAGTCCTCAGGATGCCATGATTGCGAAGACATAATCTGACAATGGACTGGAATGAGAACAAGATAACCTTTACAAGTGAACTATGTGTGACACGATGTCTCAACAGTTCGCCTGTGGTCTACTGAACACGATACGAGAAGCGGAAGAAGAAACTCTGCATGAAAAGTTCGTCGAGATGCGGCAAGATAAGAGAGTCTGGATATAAAAACTGGACCAGGAGGCAAAAGTGCCTACCAAGGGTTCCAAAGGGGCAGCAGGACATGACCTATATGCCAACAAAGGAATCAAGATACCTGTCAACGGGTAGGCAATGATAGCAACAGGAATAGCCCTCGGACTACCAGAAGGCACCTATGGACAAATAGCGCCCTACAGTGGTCTGGCAGTCAATCATCGACTCATGACCATAGCAGGGGTGATTGACATCAACTACAGAGGTGAAGTCAAAGTGGTCCTGGCCAACTTGACTCAAGAGGACTACGAAGTCCAAAAAGGCGATCAAATCACACAGTTGATCATCGAAAAAATCAACCAAGAGCATCTGCACGAAGTAGATCAACTGGAAGAAACCAGAGGAGGAAACAATGGGTTTGAAAGTACAGATCAAAAAGCACCCAATACAACAAAAAGAATCGAGATCAAAGAGATCACAGTATAGGCCTCTGGATGGTAATATCAAAGGAGAGATACAACAGGAATTCTCAAATGGACATATGAAGACGGAAAAGTGGTCCTCACGAAAATCAACATTAGCACGGAACTAGCAATCCAGGATAGGAAATACCAAAACAAAAAGCGATGGAAAGAATTGGTTCCAAAGAAATATCATCAATTCATGAACCTATTCCATGAAGAGAAAGCTACAGAGCTACCACCGTGAAGACCAGGAATAGATCACGAATTTCAGGTGGAAAAAGACGAGAAAACAGGAAAAACGAAAGAGATTCCCTACAAGAGGTTATACCCACTGGGGGAAGCAGAGCTCGAAGAACTGAGGAAGTACATCGAGCCAAACCTAAAACAAGGATGGATCAGAGACTCCTTCACATCAGGAGGATCCCCAATACTATTCGTCAGGAAGAAAGATGGAAAAATAAGACTCTGCTTGGACTACAGAGCCCTCAAGTCAGTTACCAAGAAAGATCGATATCCACTACCCTTGATTGGAGAAGTACTGGATAGACTGCGGTCAGCAAAATACTTCACCAAACTTAACATCAAGGACGCATACCACAATATACCCATCAAGCCAGGAGCCAAATGGAAGACTACATTCGCCTCAAGATATGGAATATTGGAATACTTGGTTAAGCCTTTCGGGCTAACCAATGCACTGGCTTCATTCCAGAAATGGATCAACAAAGTACTCAATAAGTACCTGGATATAAGTTGCATCGTATACTTGGACGATGTACTCATCTACTTGGAAAACATGCAACAACACCAGAAGGATATCAGCAATATCATGGCCGCAATACAAGGATCAGGAATGAAGATCAAACCAACAAAATGCAAATTCCATAAAGAAGAAAAGGAATACCTCTGATTTACCATCAATCGAATTGGAGTCAAGGTCGACCCTATCAAAACAGCAGCAATATGGAATTAGGCCAAACTAAACAACAAAGCAGATGTTCAATGCTTTATGGGATTCTGCAACTTTTATCGAAGGTTCATAGAGGGATTCAGCAGGCTTGCAAAACCACTCTATAACCTAATAAAGAAAGACAAGAAATGGGAATGGAGAGAAACAGAATATCAGGCATATGATGCAATACACATCCATCTAACATCAGTACCCATACTGGTTTATTTCGACCCAAATTGAAGGACAATGATGGAAACGGACACCTCAAAATATGTGTGCTCAGGTATACTATCACAACAATGCGACGATTGAAAATAGTAGCCAGTATCTTACCGATCCAAAACAATGACCCCCACGGAGTGCAACTACAACATTGTGAACAAAGAACCATTAGCAATAGTTTAAGCATTAAAGGAATAGAGGAGATACGTTTTGAACAATGACCATCCAGTCAGAGTGCTAACCGACCATAAGAATCTGGTCCCGTTCATGACTACAAAAGAACTGAATGACCGCCAGATAAGGTGGATGGAACATCTTAGCAAATACAACTTCAAAATCGAATATCGACCAGACAAGGAGAGTGGAAAGCCAGATGCTCTCACAATGATTGCAAGCGACAAACCACAAACGAAAGAAGATGAAAGAATCAAACAGAAAACATGAACGCTATTACCAAAAACCTACTTCGAGGTAATGGAGGTTATCCAATTTACATTAACTGAGGAAAGGGAGATTGAGAAGGTAAACGAAGGAGACAAAACAATTCAGGCAATAAGAGAAGCATTGAAGGAAGGAAAAAAGGAGATGAAAGGAATTTCTCTAGGTTTATACCAATGGAAGGATGGGAACATGTGGTGCGACGAAAAACAATCCATTCCAGAAAAGAAGTGATAAGGACAGACATCATATGACAACATCATGATATCTGAACAGCAGGACACGGAGGAACAGCTAAAACTACTGAATTCATCACGAGGTCATTCTATTGGCCAGTACTATGTGAAGATGTCAAATGATATGTCAAAAACTGCGACATATGCCAAAGGACAAAAATGGCTAAACACGCACCATATGTGTTACTGAAATCAAATGAAGTTCCCGAACGACCATGAGAAACAATTACTATAGATTTCATCACGGACCTACCAGCATCGGAAAATTGCAATAGCATCCTGGTCATGGTGGATCGTCTGACCAAAATGAGCCATTTCATTCTGGTCAGAAAAGATATCGACGCGAGGGATTTTATACAGACATTCTTCCAAGAAGTCTTCCGACTTCACGGCCTTCCCAAGAATATCATTACAGATCAAGGAATGCTATTCACGTCGGAACTCTGGAAGAATGTAGCCGGAGCAATGGGGATACAAAACAGAATGAGTACAGTGTTCCACCCGCAAACCGATGGACAAACAGAATGGGTAAATGCGATACTCGAACAATATTTACAGGCCTACATCAATTATCAACAAGATGCTTGGTACAAACTGTTATCAATGGCCAAATTTACATACAACAATGGAAAGCAGGAAGCGATCAGCACGACACCCTTCTTCGCGAATTACAGACAACATCTACAAAGTCAGACCACATATCTTATGATTAATGGTATGATACCGGATAAAACAGATATGGGAAAACTACACGAGACCTTAGAATACAAAATGAGTCAAGCACAACAACAACAAAATGAACAATACGATAAGCACTAAAGACCAGATCCGAACATACAACCGGGAGATATGGTATGGCTAATACCACGCAATATCCATACGACACGACCATCAAAGAAATTGGACTACAAGAAAATAGGACCATTCAGGATACTGGAAAGAGAAGGCAGCCAAGCTTATAAACTCGACCTTCTACCCTCAATGAGAATACACAACACATTCCACATCTTACTCCTCGAATTACACAACAACAACAAGTTTCCCTCACAAACTCTTATTCCTCCTCCTCCGATTGAACTCAATGGGGAACCAGAATACGAGCTTGGCAAAATAGTCGATTCTCACTTCTTCCACAGTCACCTCCAATATCGAGCCAAGTGGACGGGATATTCACCTGAACACGATAAAACTTGGTATTTCGGAGAC
The DNA here is from genome assembly GCF_000151645.1 of Tuber melanosporum. Lineage (NCBI taxonomy): Eukaryota > Fungi > Ascomycota > Pezizomycetes > Pezizales > Tuberaceae > Tuber > Tuber melanosporum. The sequence goes on along the minus strand of NW_003299149.1, from coordinate 54,006 downwards.
AGCTTTGAACACGCACAAGATGCCATCTCAACCTTCTACTAGAGATATCCAGGCAAGCCCGGCCCAGTTAACGATCTCGTTCAACCAAGACAAAGGTGAGGGAAAGGATCCCACGCCATTGCAACAGCATGATGGCTAGGGCGATAGCCCCCCCCAAACCACACCAACCAGCCCAGAATACTCATTCATGTAGCCAACTGATGAAGAACTAAAGGAAAGGAAAAAACAAGCACAGTCTAACGCTATGTCATTGATGGTAGGCTATGATGACAGTTGCCAAGCACATTTTGGTGACAAAGAAGGCTCAGAATGGTTCCTGAGGGAATATCGAAAGTGTAGTCCACGCCCAGACCATGTCATAAAGCATTGGGAACAATACTTCAGAAATGGGTGCAGGATGCACTGGGCAAAGAAATTCTCTGCGGGATTCTACCTGCAGAAGGTTGGAAGCAGGAAAGAGTTGGAAGGAGAAGATACCAAGAAGGCATGGGCCCCGAGAATGCAGTCCAGGAAAGGAGGAGCCAAAGGCTCTTCAGCAGATATGGAACCAGGTATTAGAAGCTTACACTGGCAAATCAGGGGACTCGGAGAACAACTTGGACAAGCCGAAGCCAGAATTTCAGCAAATGACAAAATGATTGCGGAGCTAAGACAGCTGAACGATAATCTGCGGCACATGATCGAGATGGCAAATCTGACCCTAGAATCAGTAAGGATTAGATGAAGGACGGCAGATGAAAAGTTCCACAAGCTGAGAAGAACCATGTGCTCGGCAGGACAGAAACTATTGAAACTGGGAGAAAAAGCCTGATGGGACTCAGGCTTAGGAGGAGGGGAGCTAATGTCACGAACGTGGTTTGGCATGAAAAAGGTTTTCATATGACCCATGGTTATAAGTCACAGGTATGTTATTATTTCACACATATGACTCATTCGAGTCATATGATTTATTATGTGTGGGATTTGTGATGCTTTTGCACATGTCTCAAATATGAGTCACAAGACGTGCGCCTGGCAAGTATGCCTTGCAAGTATGACTTGCAGGTAAGCCTTATATATATAATTTACGTTTCGCACATGGCCTCGTTATGAGGTCATGGGTTTCACGCATATGACTCAGTCGAGTCATATGACTTGTTTATTGTGTCATGATTGGTTTATAAGTTTTTACACATAACCTCACTATGAGGTCAAGGGTTTTGAGCATGTGACCACTTTGGTCACATGACTAGTTTGTTATGATTTGGTTTCGCACATGTGATCACTTTGGGTCACATGACTCTGGGTGGGAAGAATACTATATAAGGCGGCCAGTGCGGCTGAGGAGGATAGGTTCTTCACGCTTTATTCTAAGTGCTTTTCCTCGTCCTTGCCCTCGCTTCACCCCGAGCATTTCTTTCGCATCTATGGTGGGCCATGATGCCTCAGATTCTGTGGGAGATATCTGAGTTCGCACTGTAGTTCCTGAGGTCTTTGGTGTTGAGGTCTGTTAGGTGTTACATGGCGAATAACTTGTTTGCATCTCATTTCATTGGGTTGGTTATCTCATGATACTAGCACTTCAAGCACTTCATCACGGTCGCATATGAGCCCCTTTCGGTAAAATGTCTACGGCTTCTTGTCTATCATCTACTTGCAGGTTTCGCGTTCGATTGGGAGGATTGAACATTGTGTTTAGGTGGATCATCCATGTCGTTCTTTGTGCCAGCTCATGTCTTTTATTGGGTTTTAACAGAGTCCTTAGTTCTCACAATACAAAATGCCCTTCGGTTAGGCTGATGACCTTTTCAAGTTTCAACTCGTCATACTAGCTATATCAATCCACTGAGGAGGAGGCCTCGCCGGCCCCCCCCTCCTCGTTACTATATGTTTCTACGGTCAGATTCTTACGATGTTGTTTATCACCGCTCCCTGGAAAGTTTTGTCTTTGCGGCATCTACAGTGGTTCAGCCAGGTGTTCCCTCCTCGCTACGGTGGAGATGGCTTTGACCCTGAAAAATCTTACCCTCTGGTGTGGTTTTTCCTTGCTGCCTGTGGTGGTGTGGGACAATTGGCTGCCAGACACCGCGTTGTCTGTACGTTTGGGTGGTTCGGTTGTGGTCTGTGGTTGGCAGTTTCATCCATTGCAAGTGGGGACCTACCTTCCGTTTGTCTGCTTCTGCTTGTTCCCCCTCCCCCTTCTTGTCGGGTCAGTTGGAGATGCCTCTTGCCCGTTGTTTGATCCGTGCCTATTGCCGGACCTGTGGGGCTGGCTTTGGCTGGCTCTGCTTACCTTTTTTCCGACTCCTTTGCACTTCGGTTCGGCTGGATTGGATGGTATGGCTGGTGCTGGTACCTTCAGGTATTGGTGCTGCCTCCTCTGTGGCTCCCGGCATTGGCTGGTGGGCTCCCCTCAGCTATGTGAAGTCGAGGGTTATGGCTCTGTTAGCATGGCCAAGACCAGTGGCTCCCTGATGGGGTTAGGTATAGCTGTCCTGTGGCTGTCGGATGGTTGATCTGTCTGAGGGGCTGAGGGGGCCCATGGGCTCTGTGGTGCCTGGTGTGTGCGGCTTGGGGGGGGCTGATTGGGGGGGGAGAGGCCCCTGTGAGCACCGGTCAGCCATGCGTCAGATTGGGCGATGTCTAATTAAGAGTTTCCAGCCTACTGAGGTTGTTAGGTGAAGCTGCTGAGTGGTACAAGGCTCCTCGATGACCTGGATGGTTGATGGCCACCTGTACTGATAGTGCGTTGCGAACACATAGTTGGACTTATTTGGGTCTTGCGTGCTGGGTCTTGTGGGATTTGTTTGGTTTCTTTGGTTTGGCAATAGGCATGGCTGGTGGGGGCACGGCACCATGGATGGGAGATAGGTCCCACTAGCTGTTTAGGTCTGTCGTCACCTCTATGTATTTCTTTTGTTTATATGTTTGTTTTGGAGGACAGGCAGCAGGTACAGATCCTCCTCACCATTATGCTCTTCAGAGGCACATGGCAACGTGGGTTCATAGGGTCAACGGCCAGGCATGCGGATGCGAGAGGTGGACATGTTGGTCACCTCCTCTCTGCCATTGTGTCACTTGTAGTTTATATTTGTTTAGGGGGGGTTTTTGTTGGTTTTCTACTGTGGTGAAGGTTTTGTGGGACGGTGTTTAAGACCGGGTGGTAGTGATTTTATATTTTGTTGGACGAGGAATCTGGTTGGGTTAGTCTCTTGCTCAGCTTCAGCTACGCTTGGTGCTGGTTGGCTTCATACCAGAGGGGCTACAGACTTGGACCAGAGCGCGCGCTGGGTTGTTTGATGGTCTTGTAATTAGTCTTCATGCGGGCATGACTTGGGGATGGCAGGTACAGGGCCGTAGACTTAGTTAGCTTAGGATTAGTGGTATTCTAATTAGTGGTATCTCTGTGCTGGCGGGGGCTCATCATATGCCAGTGTTGGCAGTACGAGTTTAAATAAAATTAGATTGATTTTTCTAAGTACTTTTCCTACTTATTACTTTAATGAATATAAAACACCTTTATGATCTTTATCTTTATTGCAACGTTATTGTCATGCCAATGAAAGTTCTTCACAAAGAAGAGTTAGAGAAAACTTACCATAGGTGTCCCCGATAGAAGACAGAGGTCTTGTACTATCGGTAACCTAGGCAGAGGCCTAGTGTTATCGTAAGACGAAGGAAGAAGAAGAGAAGAGAAGTATCGTTTCATGTCGCCAAGAAATAACCGGTCAAAGAGGGATCGTTACAATTACCATGTATTAGTAGCTTGTAAATATAAATAGTAGTGTGAGATAGGTATACCAAAAGAATTAAAGCCAGTATGGAATTGGAAAATACCTTTCAGATAGCCAACTATGTGTGTATTCCTGCAGATCACAGAGCAATACAGTTCACCCCAGCTGGTACTACTACTACACTCAAAACCAACCAAGAACAAGACAATGAAATAGTACTTCTGGATGTTGCGTCTGATAATGAGAGTATAGAGAAAGAGCCGAAATTGCTAGAAAGAGTAGATCATATTGAGGAACAAGCTGATCATGAGGAGGAATGTGATAGGAAAAGTTACAGTAGTAGAAGAGGGAGAAGAGAGAGCAGTGGCAGAGGCAGTGAAGGCTGTCTCTGTGATAGTAATAAAGAGAGTGATGGTCATGGGGAGGAAGGCAAAGAAGACATACCTGAAGCTCATCATACTTCAGGAAGACACCATACCAAAGCGATTGTCAATCTGGATTCAAATATTCTGCTAGCGCCTTCTGAGTTTGAATTCCTAAAACATCTAACTTCTCCTACAAGTGTCACCTTCAGCTTCTAGATACAATTTCAAGCAATCAAAACAGGACATTGGACTTCTTCCTCTTATTTTTTGATAAGCCAGAGCTTAAAATTCTCACTCAGAATACGAACAGATATGCTTTGAGTAAGGGCACTATAGATTCACATAAGCAAAGATGGTATAATACTTCAGCTTCAGAATTACATGTATTTCTGGCTCCGATTCTGTATATTGTGGTTTCGCAGTCTTTCTAATATACTAACTACTGGGCGAAGACATATATATGGCCTCAGCATAGTATAGAGAAGTATATGTCAAAGTTTCACTTTGAGCAAATAAAGCAATACCTTCATGTTTCTGTGCCCTATGAATCCCTCCTGCCCACTGAGTTGTATCAAAAGATAAAACCATTATCAGGCAACCCCTCTTGTAAGTTTCAAACATTCTTAATTCTAGCAAGCAATATTACTCTAGATGAGATGATAGTTCGATTTACAACTAAGCTATCAGACATTTCAGAGAATTAATATTAGTATTAATTAAGTAATACCGTGGTTTACAGGTTGGTCAGCACATATACAGCATATTTCCAGTAAGCCTATTCTACATGGCTTCAAGATTTTAGCCTTATATGAGCATAGCTATACTGTTAGGAATACCAGAATCCGATACCTAGGAACCACCCTAAGTAGGGTAACCCCACTTGGAATCGGAATCTCTGGTCTCCAACACCCCCCTCCAGCTCCCTTACGGGGCACGCGCATTATCATATATATCAATCTCAGTTGCGCCCTGTTACTATATTACCACAAAATTGAAGGTGTTAGATTAATACCATATATATCGCCGCTGTCCATCCTACCGGATCCTGTTCGCATGACATATGAGAGGAGACCTTCGGCTAGACCTGGGAAGTAGAACAGAGTAATTCCATCAACTACTCAGAGAGTTATTTGGCTTCAAACATATGACACTATTCGTATGGGCTGTAAGTAACGGGACGATTTCGCACAAAGAGATGGTATCAAATGGTAAAGGATCTCTACTAGAGACTAATACATTTACATCTACTAGAAGAGTCTAGAACTCCAAAAAGACACTACCAAAGAAGCCAACGAACTTCACAGAGTGTTGCAACTGGGTTTCGGAATACGTCATAGTCATGGGGTGATTCCCAATACTATGATAGTTACTGAAACCTAGTACCCAGAGAGCAACTAAGGGTTGCGGACCGAGGGATTAATTACCAATCTGGTGGAATAGCTTCTTGCGAGTTAATAGGAGTCATCCAGAGAAAATCTATTGGTTGGGTATGGAGTTACAAAGGATCAGAGTCAGGCGACCTATGATAGTTGTAATAACAACCACCTTTGCAGATATAGCCTTAGATAAAACTGATCATTTTATCAATGGCAAAGACAATTGGAGCCCACTCAGTTCGACTTAAGAACTAGGCTATAAGTCTAAAGATTCTGCTAATCAGTTTATTACTATTGGGCACAGTACGTTTCCTAAGAAGAAATATGGTAATTACCGAAGAGGATGTGATGGTTTTCGGGGTCCACAGGTGTTCGCACCTTGGAAGAAAACTCGACGTTGCGAATTACAATTGAAGAAGTACATGGTTGTATGATAGATAGATGTAGTCCGTGAACACTCAGACATGGAATATAAATATCGAAGTGTCTCCCAAGCTTTAGACATCATCAAGCAAAGGAGAAGAGACCTTAACAATATAATATTGTTTTTACAATTCTTCCCTACTTTACCTACTTTACTTCGCTCCTAGTAGTCATAAAGGAAACGAGCCAAGTCCGAGCCTTTCTAGACAATCTCCGTCTACAAAAACAAATCTCGATTGGCCTAGACAACTCTGAAGTCTATCAAGTTGTCTCCGCCTAAGATAATCTTGGAATTATCTCTTAACCTCCTGACTCAATTCCTTTGCCAAATTCAATCAATTCCTATATTCCTGTAACGTGGCTCTGGGCCAAACCTCGAAAGCTGTATACCAGCTGATTTCCACCCTCTCTTATAATACCCACAGGTTCACCTTATATATGAATAACTACTTTACTAATATCTATCTTCTTAATACACTGCGTAGTATAGGCATTAGAGGATGTGGAACAGCCTGACCAAATTCAAAGAAGTATCCTAATACCTTTAAATTTGGCAAAAGGAAGCCTTGCTTTTTGCATAATACTCTCAGAGGTTATATGCAGAAATGTTCTTGCGGTACTCTGGCAAGACAACAATTTAGTTGACTTTCTAACCACTGTTCACTCCATTACTGGATCCCCTAATCCATCCTCCTCCACTTCTAATTGGCCATTAAAAGAGCATCACTGTCCACAGTTTACTTCTTATAATCGAAGATATATTGAATTTGATTAAGGAAGCCAAGCCTACAATTTACTACCAACTCCACAGATCGCAATTGACTATAATATGAAGATGAATGGAGTGGACCTCTCTGATTAATTCCGGTGCTATTATGTTACTCAGCTGCATGTGTCAAGAAACTGGATGCCACTATTCTTTTGGTTACTTGATATCATAACTATCAATAGCTGGATTATCTGCAATGAGTATTGACAGCGCCATTGACTAATGTCTTACCCACAGCAAGAGTACCGAGTCAATCTTGCTTGGAAATTAGCCCACTATGGTTTAGCTTCCATCAATCCTACCTATGTGATGAGTCTTCACATATCAAACTTGTTTTCTCAATCTCAGTCTGAGTCTGCTACCTTCTCTTCCTCTTCTTCTCCTTACTCTGTCTCATCAGCCTCTGCTTTTTTTCCTTCTCTCTCCTCTACTTATTTTCATTCTAATAGCCGGTATTGTCCCAACCTTCTCCCTCTTGAAAATTTTTCTCTCTCTCGGCAACAGAATATATGGAGCTTTCTTATTCTATATCTGCTTGTTCTCTTACACTAAATATTATTTGTAGGTTATGTGACAAAAGGCTCCATACTATCTATTATTCGAACACATCCTTGAAGCCATCTACTTGTCCAATCAGAAAAGCACCATTGTTAGTGTTTTCCTGCCCGCTACTCTCTAAGACTCCTCTAGATCGACTACTTTACGCCTAAGCATATGTAAGTAGATGGGCACCACCTAAAGGTCAGCAACGTACAACTCTCTTTCTCTGTAATTATTGTACAGTTCTGCTTTGTAAAAGTCCTTACTTTAATCTTCTTCACAGCTTCAATGATACTGAATTTGGAGAATGAGGAATAGTGAGATCAGTTTATTTCTTTTGCCTTTTTTCCCTCAGTTTTCTTGTATTATTTATCTCCTGTTTATTCATCTATCAGAAAATAAACCTATTTCTACTATGAAAGTATTCAAGATTGCTATTTCCAAATCTTTCTTTTATGCTTGTGTATTATACCTGATGCTATTAATACTTATACTCATATCTCTTTCCTCTTTGAGTTTTGATATTACTAGCTCATTGTTCTCACTATTCCTGTTTCCAGTAATCACCGCATACTAAAAAGTGATATATACAAATGAAGGAATAGTTGTAGAGATGAGGCTACAGTTAGCCTCAGTAGCAGGTGTGAGAGTCAGGACTACACAGGCAGTCTCAAGCAAAGAGGAAAGTTTAGAGTGAAACCGAATAGGAGACGACAAACTCAAAGGAGGGAGAGAATCCATGAAAGAGAAGTCTGTCGAAGACACCATCCTTATTCAAGACTACACTCAGTGATTACTGGGACAATACCACAGATATCTCACACTGAAGTGCTGTAACGATCCCCCTTTGAACAGTTAATTCTTGGCGATGGGGAATGATACTTCTATTTTCTGTCTTCTTCTTTCTTCGTCTTACGATAGCTCTAGGCCTCTGTCTACATTACTGATAGTACCAGACCTTTGTCTTCTATCGGAAATGCCTATCGTAACCTTTCTCTAACTTGTCTCTGTGGAGAACTTTCCTTCGCATAACGATAACGTTGCAGTAAAGATAAAGATCATAAAGGTATTTTATATTCATTAAAGTAATAAGTAGGAAAAGTACTTAGAATTCAATCTAATTTTATTTATACTAGTACCGCCGACACCGGCATACGACCAGTCTCCCCCACACCCCATAAAACAAACTATCTAAAATACACTACCGTGGACCATTCCACCTCGCAATCGCTTCTCCCAAACATAAATCTAAATAAATCACTACCTAAATGGGCTCACGGGTACTCGCAGCAACTAGCGCTACCCCGGAATATCTCATCTTCCCGCCTCGCTACCCAGCTACCATCTCATACCCTCACCCCTATCTGCCCCTAATATAATCTGACCCACGTACTCAACAAAAGAAACATACAGTCTATCCCAACATCTTTCCGTCCTCTTATAATGTAGTCCCAGGTCCAAGTACCCCTCAGCCAGAACCATCCTACAAAATGTGCAACCCTCTTCCTTCAACAACCCATTTGTCTTAGCCCACCGCAAAACTACCGACGTTCGAGTTGCGAGATCTAGCTCGTCCCATTGTTGGTGCCGCGAATACCAAATCCGATCATAACATGTCTGCAAATAGTGGGGCTTCTTCTCAAAGTGCTCGGCGAATGTGGTCCGTTTTTGGGTGGCCATCGCAGAGATCTCAGTCCCACAACAGGGCCAGTCGCCTCATCACGGGTCAGGCAAGAAGAACCACTTTTTCGGCATGGTTACCAACCCCGGCAAAATGCAACCACTGCCATTGTATTTCTTCTTGCACTGGGTGCAGGTCATGAGATCTCCTACTGTTGCCAACCGACCACTTCTCTCCACCATCAGTGTGCCGTTAAAGGGGTTACCTGCTACTACCAACTCCCCATCCACCGTTTCAACATGCCGGAGAATCCTCAGGCCTCACCATCTGTGACTCACCCACCAGGACTTCCACCGCAATATCACCGAATCCTTGTATAAGTCCTCGTCAGCAGGGCATCCTATAGCATAACGGGAGCACTCAATCCAGTGGCATCTGTTATCCTTCCCCTCACAGCTGTCATGCCTGACCAAGCCCATCCCGCTACGAATTCTCGGTAAAACATAGGAATCCATGCGGGTGAGACCACGAAGATGCTGAGGTGCCCTAGGTTCACAAGTATAATACCCATGTCCTTCCCTGTCGTGCCAGGAACCCCACTCTTCTTTTCACAACTCGCAGGCCAAGGCCACATGCCCGATCCCCAAGCTAACTCCTTCCCAAAGCAGAGGGCGCAATGGACAATCCACACAAGCCTTAGCTTTTTGGTCCACCATCTCATTGCCGTCGATGCCCATGTGTCCCAGTACCCAGCTAAGGTTGACATGGCTAAATTCGTTAAGCCGTGGTACCATATCTTCCCACAGCTCAGCCGAATCTCCTTCTCAGAACATACTGTCTACCAGGATGAGAGCTGGAATGCAATCCAGAAACCCATGGACCGGGCACCTCTTGGCCATCCCTTGGGCATGTCGGAGCGCACAGACAACCACAAACAGCTCACCCTCAACAATGCTTCAAGACAGGGGAACCGAGCACCCGTTGACACAGGTCAGAGCCCCTTTCTCAAATACCGCCCATGTCACACCAGCCCCTTCAGAGGAATTGGACCCGTCTGTGTATATGATCACATCCGAGGACTTGCACAGATCTGTGTACAGGGAGTGGTGACGTGCAGCTATCACCGCTTTGCCTTTCCCGATCGCAATTGTGGGGTGGCGGGTGAGCTTCTTATCTGAGGTCTGCTGGTGTGCCACCATCCCTTCCTGCTTCCAACTGAGCCGTATCTCACTGAACCACAGGTGGTTATCACAGTAACGGTAGTTAATAAATCAGCTGTAATGCCTTCGCTGTAGATATCTTCCCTGGATGGTAACTGGCAGCATCCTGAACTCGGCTAGCAGTATGTTGTTTGCCAACCTCACAGGCGTTCAAAACACTGATCGGAGGTAGTCATTAACGTGGACTTGAATCTGTTTCACATACGACCCGTGGTCGGTTACAAATTCAAGTCCATAGTAGACAGTCGGAAGGTAGGCTGCCTGCACTAAACGGTAAGTCTCCCACGCTCCTAGCCCACCAACACTCCTAAACCTTCTCCCCAACACTGAAATCCTTCTCCTAACCCCCAACCCCCTTTCCAACCAGTACCTTACATGAGAAGAAAAGTTAAGAAATACATTGAACCTATACCCAAGAACCCGCAAATCCTCAGAAGGCAAAACCATTTCTCCCAACAAATCCAGTCGTCCCCACACCCTGTCCACAAATCTGATCCACTGAGTCTTGAGGGCACTGAACCCCATCCCCCTAGCCCTCGCTATGCGATTACAGTCCGCAAAGATTTCTCCCACATGGTATCTGGCAGCATCATAAGAATCTGCGGCCACCATGATGACCCCGTCATCAAGGTATGAGATTACCCATTGTCGGACCCCAGGGGAGTATTGCTTTCGCAGTGTGAATATATCCGCCACGTATGCCCCAAAGAGAAAAGGAGAGAGAGGCGAGCCCTGAGGCACCCCTTTGCTGACATGGTAGACCTTAGAGACGCATCCATTAAAACGGAAATGAATCGACCGACAGGAAGTCCATCTTCGCACCCACTGATACAGGTTCGATGGACACCCCCGGGCAACCAGGAAGTCTGACAGGTGGTCAACATTAATGTTATCAAATCCTCCTTCAATGTCCATGGACAAAATCAGCCCCTTATAGCCCTCATTATGTCGTAGGAATTCAAAGACCACTGTCATGGCATCATGAACTCCCCTCTTCCGGCGAGAACCAAATTGTGTTTCCCCTAGGTCAAGACACATGGCCAGCCTCAGTAGGACCATGCGTTCCGCAACCTTTGCAGGTGTTGGGAGGAGGTGTATCATTCTCCACGACTTGACGACATTGTATCTGGGTTTGTCAATCTTTGGTATGAGCACCACCTCTGCCCGATGCCAATCCAGAATATCGTGACGTAGCCCGTAGTAAACCAGACATTGCAAAGTCGTTGTATCCCTCCTCTTCCCGAACCTCATGAAAGGGTATCCGATGTCATCCTCGCCTGGATCCGTGTTTGTAGGAGACCTAGCGAGGGCCATCTCCATTTCCTGAGCACTGTCCATATCAATCCTGGAGTCCTTCCAAGGAGCAGGATCGCCAGGGGATAACTGTTGTGCAATCAGGTTACTGATGTCAGAATGCATTGTAGCATAGGACCCGTCTGATTAGGCCATGGAGGGAAGTGTCCGTTTGGCTTCCAATTTTCGTACTAGCCGAAAAATTTCCAGGTCCTGACTTTCAGCTATCTTGGTCCTGATGTGTTCGAACCTGGCCCTCAACAGGCAAGCCCGGTACACACTCCTGACCAGTTTGTAGGCCTCCGTCCGCTCCGCCTTGCGCTTGGAGTATCCTCATAGCCGAGCCACATCCATCCTCATCGTTTCTAACTCCAGTATCTACCACTCGCACTGACCTCTGCCAATGGAGGCCCGCCGGAGTGTGTCCACTACACTCTTCACACCTTCCCATAACCTCTCGTCTCCCACCTCTTTAAGGGCATCCAACTGCTTCCCAACCTTTTCCCAGACTGCTTTTTTCCAAGCCGGCCTCCGACGCATAATGTTGTTTGGGAGGTCCACCTTCAGCTTAAGGGCTTGAGCACTATGCTCACAGCCAGCAGCGTCCATGTATCGATGTCGGACATAAGGTGCCCAGTGCAGGTAGAGGTCAATTCTGGAAATATTTCGAAAGGTCGGCACTGTCAGTGGTACCATATTCATATCACGAGCCGGGGCCGTGAACCACTGTTTCAGCCACCATCCACCTGTATTGTTATGGTCCGCATTGGGGTCCCAGTCTTGATGCCTGGCGTTGAAGTCCCCAAACGCAATGTCAGGTTCCCCAACCTCATCCAACTATCGAACAAACTGGTCTTTGGTATAGCCAGGTCAAAAGTAAACTCCAGCGAGTACCTTCTTTGCCCCTTTCTCCCAATACCCAATCCGAGCACTGCCTTCCCCATGCCCCACCACCTCAAACAGCCCACAAATGTGGGACTGAACAAATACCTCAACACCTGACCCTTCAACAAGGGAAAACAAATCCCACCCATCAACATCTCTTGGTACATGTTGTCCTTCCCGATCAACAGGCAGTTCAATAATAAACAACAAATTAACAAAAGAAAACAAATCAAATGCCAGCGCCCGATTCCAACTACTCCTCCCCACATTTAATACCAGTGTCGTAATAAGCGTTAAAAGGGGACCTCGACTGATCCACTGGGGCCGCAAGGGCCAGAGGCATAGGCAGAGCCGGTATCTGGATCCCGGGCAACCCAACTCGTTTCCTCATTACGGGGCTTGGTGGCAGTGCCAGCCCTTATTTTTAAAATCCCACGTGCCGGGGAGGGGGAAGGCCGTTCTGGTTCTTTACCCTTTGCCTTTTCCGACTTATGGCGGGGAGTCTCATCTTCCTCATCACTACTGATCTCAACCAACCTGGTCGTCAGGGACCTTCCACGGCTGCGGCTTCTTCTCCTCCCATTCTCTCCTGTCCTCCTACTCTGCTGTTCCGGTTTTTTGACAGGTTCCTTGGTGGGTCTTGTCAGTGCGGTCATTCCTTGCCCAGCAGGCGAGGAAGGTGGAGTTGGTGATGACGATTTGATACCTCGGCATTGCTGATAACCTGTGAATTGGTCCATCTGGTCGCACAACCAACACTGCCTCCTAGTATGTCCGCAGGCCTGACCCACACCTCCGGGACAGGCCAGCTTGCTGCATATATGCTCCCGAGAGAAATGCTCTCCGAAGCAGAATCGGCACCGAGGGGGGCAGCCACATGTCACCTCGAAGTGACCGGTTTCCAGGCATCTACCACATACCTTAAGGGGGCGATGCTCTTCAAAAACTCTTACATTGTGGGCACCTCCTCGCAGCCAATTCTTTCCCTCTGCCAATCTTTCCTTGATAGCCTCATTATTTTCCACTACGAAGCGGATGCCACAACTTGCAGCATTGGCCTGCCTCATGTCGTGTATGGATCCCATAATATCAGGCAGTGAAACAGTCACTACACCGGTGTTGGATTGCTCCAGATCAGTGCGAAGGCCATCAAAAGCCGCGCTTCCAGTCCACCCTTCCACCCTCCAAATTGATCCCCGTCCTGTGTCAGCAAGCGAAACACCAGAAACAAAAATCTTCACCTTTTCCAAGTTCCTCTGGAACTCCAACTCCGGGAGTGACAATTCTCTAAGCAGATCCAGCCTGGCCTTGTCCAACCTGTTGCCTAGCTCTGTCATGGAGTGTGCTGCCAAGGTCAGAATGATGCATCCAATTTCTGGCCGGACGTGTCCTGCACGAATATAAGGGGCATTTCCGCGAATCTTTCCCTGATTGGAAAAGGTCGTATTAATCCGATTCCAGATTGCCTCAATATCGACACCCTCTGGCAGGGCAACCTTCTTTTGGGTGGCGAAATGCATGGTGATGTGCCTCCCTCTAGCATTCAGGGTTGGTGACGAGCGTGGTGGTAGTGGTACCGAGTTTAATGGGTCTAGGGGTCCCATTGGTACCCGTCAGTATTCCTGTCGTATCTGAGCCACAGTTACTTTGACATTGGCCCGGACTGAGCCATCGTAGCAACAGGTATCACATCCTTTGGAGTCGATTCCTGTTTATCAGCCTTCCCTTGAGTCTTGGCCGAGGTCACCGCTTCCCTTTCTTCACCAGATCCTCTGGCAACCTTTCTTCTCCTTCTAGCAGCACCACTTAGGTGTCTGCCATGTTTCCTTCATTCTTTCTTCTTATGTTCTTCCTCCCCCTCCTCCTCTTCCCAGTGAACAGACTTGCCTTCGCCTCCACAGGCTGCTCGCACGACTACCCTCCCTTCGCTGGAGGAGCCGCCACTGCTGCTAGACTGGTGGGATGAGGCTGCTGATGTGGGCCAGGCAGGACACACCCATTCCTGTGGGCCAGCAGGGGGCTTGGGTATGTATGCCATTCGTTTTACTACTTCCGTAAAGGAGGCTTTAGCAGTAGTGGCCTCCGTAGAGGCCTCCTTTCTCTTGGGGGTAGGAGACGGCAGGGTTGGCTCCAAAGAGACAGTGGAGGTGCTGCGAGATACAGAAGGGGAGGGACAGCGGCGGGGGGACAACTTTACCTGAAGGGATTCAATTTCCTCTCCTTGCCTGCCAACAATGTCAGTTAGTGCCTTAACTGCCCGTTCTAAAACATGAACTCGACTCCAGTAGTTTATCCCGTTCCTCGGACCTTTATCGTCAAAGGTGAGGCTACTGTTCATCCAAGCTCGTATGTTCTGTACTGTGTCGTCTTCAATCGACCCAGACTCCGAGGAGAGGAGAGGCTAAGTATTGCCAGACCGGATGTTCTCTAGGCCTTCCAACATGGATCCAATTACACTACCCAAGTGAGGCCCAGGTAAGGGAGTCCTACCAGCATCCAGCATCTCACAGACACCTGCCATGATTGAGTCCACCTGCGCTACCACAGCGTCGGCATCCTCTGGTTGGGTTTCTGGCAGCTGAACTTCCAATGGGGTTGAATCACCACTGGGGGTTTCCGAGGCACCCTCCAGTTGGCCTCCGGGAGGTGACACCCATCGTCCAACAATAGGTGGAGGTGATGAGCCCATGGCTGGTGAAGGGGCGTGTAAGCTGTCGCCCAAACCAGTCGCTTCCGAGTTGCGCCCATTACCCACGCCCATAGGGGTGTCTCTAACCATCACCACAGAGGTGGGTAGGATGTCCTCAGTCATTAGCTGGGATGGAGAAGGGGGTGTGGCCTCGATTGTTGATGGGAGCACCACAGGCGGAGAGATAGCCAAGCGCCCTTGGTGAACATTCAGGGATAGGCCAGGAAGAGCGCGAACAATCTGTTTTTTCCGTCCTTCATCAACATTGATAGCCCTTAAAAATTGGGGACCCAGGAGAGGAGCAGCAGATCACTTAATAGGGGATGCCGACTGTGTTCGGCGGCATGTTCCAGAGGTAGAAGGGTTATAATCCTCGTCATCAGGGTCGTACAGCTTGAACTTCAGGGTTTCGTAAAGAGCCCTTTCGCCTGAAGACATTCCTGCCAGGAAGGAGGGAGTGGAGGAGCCGGTCCCGGTATTGTAGGCCTGGCGGAAGAAGCTGGGCATCTTGCTTTGGACAACCCTAGTGAGGTGAGGAGTAGTGGACCAAGAGCTGGCCTCAACCGTGGTGGCAGCCGAGTTGTCTTTAGTGGGGGCAACGGAGAATTCAGGGACTACAGCCTGAGAGTCTTTGGGAGGGGAAGGTACAAGGGCTGGAGAGTATTCTGAGCCACGGTCTGAGTTGAACCGAACAAAGAGTCCTGTGGTAGTGTCCTTGTCCAAGCCAGATGTGGCTGAACAGCCCCTCCCGATCAGGAAACCTCTCACCAAAACCTCCACTTCTTTCATCGTGGCAACAGTCGCATCAGCGACCATTTGCCGAACCAAATCATCAAACCATGGGTTAAACGCATTTTGACATCCGTGACAGTGGTGAAACTGTAGGAAATTAAAGTTCCCTTTGGGTGCAACATATGACCGTGTAGTTGTAGGTATGAGGCCACAGTCAGCCTCAGTAGCGGGCGCAAGAGACAAGACTGTAGAGGCTGTCTCAAGCGAGGAGGAAGGGTTGGAGTTGAACCGCACGGGGGACGACATCCTCGAAGGGGGGGGAGAATCCATGGAAGAGGAGGCTGTCAAAGATGCCATACTCGCCCAAACTATACTCAGTGATTACCAGGACCAGGCCACGGATATCTCACACTGAAGTATCTTCTAAGGGAGAACAACTACTTCTAACCGACCGCCTGAAACGAAAAACACAAACAAGTAACAGTAGATGAAGTATTTATCCCGAGCGAAATAAGGTAAAGTATTGGTTTTGCTCACCACCGACACAGAGTATAAGAAGTAGGAAAAGTACTTAGAACAAAGTGTTAAGAACCTATCTTCCTCAGCCGCATCAGCCTCCTTATATAGTATTCTTCCCACCCATAGTCATGTGACCTAAAGTGGTCACATGTGCGAAACCAAATCATAACAAACTAGTCATGTGACCAAAGTGATCCCATGCTCAAAACCTATGACCTCATAGCGAGGTCATATACAAAACTCATAAACCAATCATATAGCAATAAACAAGTCATATGACTCAACTGAGTCATATGTGCAAAACCCATGACCTCATAACGAGGTCATGTGCGAAACATAAATGATATACGCAAGGCTTGCCCGCAAGGCACACTCGCAAGGCATACTCGCCAGGCGCACGTCCTATGACACATATTTGAGCCATGTACGAAAGCATCACAAATCCCACACATAACAAATCATATGACCCGAATGAGTCATATGTGTAAAATAATAACATACCTGTGACTCATAACCATGTGTCACGTGAAAGCCTCTTTCATGTCACGCCATGTTCGTGACAAGTGCCTTCTAAGAAAGAACCACTACTTCTAACTGATTGCCCAAATGCAAAACGCAAACAAGTAACAGGAGATGAAGTATTTATTGCGAGTATAATAAAATAAAGGATTGGTGTGTCTATTTCTGAGACAGGGTAAATGTAAGGACGAGGAAAGTGCTTAGAACAAAGTATAAAGAGCCTATCCTCCTCAGCAGTACTGGCCTCCTTATATAGTGCTCTTCCCATCCTTAGTCATGTAGCCCCAAGTGGTCACAAGCACAAAACCAAATCATAACAAACTTGTCATATGACTAAACTGGTCACATGCACGAAACCTATAACCTTATAATAAGATTATGTGCAAAACATAAATCATATGCTCAAGTCATACCTGCAAGGCATACTTACAAGGCACACTCACCAGGCGTATGTCCCATGACTCATAATCGAGTCATGTGCGAAACATAACAAATCATAACATAAACAAGTCATATGACTCGAATGAGTCATATGCGTGAATGCCTTAATATACCTATGATTCATAATTGAATCTGCTGCACTTCTGATATGCTTCTCTCTACAAGTGGTTTTGGCTTGGGACATCAACATGCTTGAGGCATATCAGTTATGAACACTTGAGATATTCTGTTGATGTTTTTTCGAACTACTGGAAGTCTTACTATGATTTCACTAGAATTCAGGTATACTACGGCAAAGTGTTGTCAAGTCTCATTGTCCTTTTCTATCATGCATTACACTAATGCGTCTCTTAGCAACTTTCTAGCATGCATATTGACCTTGGCTGCATAGCGAGTTTGGCGAGTTTTTACTGTATGATACTCTAATAAATTTAGAACGTTCCATACTTTCCACTTCACCCATCCACCAAAACCGCACCACAGCACCACCGCACCACAGTAAATCGGCTTCTAAGCGATAACGGGAGAAAATCGAAGCAAAAAATTGATCTAAGCCATAAAAAAATAATCACGTAGTGAATCTCAAGAGGGAAATTTTTTAATGAAAAAAATGAAAAATACACATGCAATAAATACCCATCCATGGAATACAACGGACGTCTCACGTGAAAATGAAACTGAAAAAGGAACAAACTAACCAACCAATATACAGGAGTCCCAGCTTTTGTATGTGTGCGTGTGTGTTTGTATGACAATTCTAAGGATGAATATGAAAAAACGCCAACACCCAGTTTCCCCCAGTTCCGATTCTAATCTAATACCGTCTACCATATGACATGTCCCCCACCACCCAACCCAACCAATTGCTATCCCGCTCCATCTATTTTAGAGCGATGTCTTTAAAAGGAAAAAGGAAAGGTTGCAAGGCAAGGCCAGGCCGGACCGGACCTTCGTTAGAGAAGGTCAGGCTATGTATCGTAGGGCAAGGCAAGAAAACCCCTGAAAGAAAATGCAATGAAACGCAAAAGCGAGTAAAGGCGAAATGTGAAAAATAGCAAATGAAAGGACGAGAAAAAGGGAGAAAAATTCTAAGGATCTGTCCCAAGCCATGGAACTGTATGTTTTTTTTTTTTGCTTTTTTTTTCTGTTGTTGTCGCCGCTGTTGTCGTCGTCGTTGTCGTCGCCGTTGTCGTCACGATCCATCGGTCTACCGGAACCCGTTCATCGGATCCTCAACCTCGCATTTGGGAGTCGCGACGGGCGTGGGCGGCATCTCGATCAGGAACTCATCGCTCTCGCGATTCGCCGCAAGACTAGTAATCGCAATCTTATCCCCGCCGTCAAACTCCGCGAGCGCCCTCCTATACATCCTCCGAACGAACGTCTCGCAGTCGTGTTTAAGCAGCCAGTCCTCGCGCGGCATCTTGATACTGCCCGGGTTCAACCTGACCTTCTCCCAGTCCGCCTTGTGCCACATGTCGCGTACCTCCTCTCCCTTCTTCTGCGCAGACTTGACACGGTCGTAGCGTAGTCGCTCATATATCTTGAGGGCTGAGGGGATCTTCTGCGCGTCCGGGACCTGCTTTTCCGTGTGGGTTAAGGAGAGGATCGTGGCCAGGGCGACGCCGTCCTCAATCGCCTGGGAACAGCCTTGTATTGAAGTGGGTAAAAATGGGTGAGCGGCATCTCCGATTAAACATATGTGACCGCCCGGGCTAATCCATGTGGGAAGGGGCTCCCGATGGACAAGTTTCCAGTCCACTAACGAGGGGGTTTTGGCGACCTATTGTGGATCGGCGGTTAGTTTGGATGAGCAGGAACTAACATGTGATTTTGTGTTCGGGTGCTTACGATTGCCCTGCATCTTGGGTCCCAGCCTTCCAGAAGCTTTAGAACATCTTCCACACGTCCGGGATAGGACCATGATTCGTCAATGTCCCCGCCGTCCTGACCGTTTCACCCGTCAGCGCGCCGCACGCACACAACACACAATGCCTAACTGCTACCAAAAAGAGGAACTCCGCTCTTCCAGAGGAAAACCATACCTTATGCGTGCAAACCCACGACAGCTCTCGCCCTCCTTTACACGTAGCCACAAGCAAATGAACATCGGGTCCTAGCCAACCTGTGTGCGTGTCCCCCCGCTCCGCGAATTCCCTCGTAAGTGAGTCGTCCAGGATCCCATGCTCCTCGGCGTTGAACCATGCACGATACACAGCATAGCCAGTGGACTTGACCCTGTCGTCCAAGCCGAGCGCTAACTTCCTGGCTCTGCTCCTGACGCCGTCCGCACCGACGACCACGTCTCCGACGAAGGTCTCGCCATCATCGCACTCGACCCAAGCCTTGCCCAACTTGGGGTCCTCCTTGTACGCCGTTACTCGCTTGCCCATATGGAAGCGCACGCCCAGGTGCTCAGCGTAGTCGAAGAGAACCCTGTGGATTTCCGCCCGGTGTCCGTTGTATGTTGGGCGCTCGGGGTCTGGGGTCACGATTGGTTGCTCAAAGACGAATTCACCCTTATGCGTGTGGATGATGAAGGATTTGTGGTTCATGCAGATTTTGCGCAACTTGTCGCTGATCCAGGCCGGGTCCCAGCGAGAGAGCACTCTTCCGGCATTTTGACCTATTCATCCGTAGACCAGCTTCAATTAGGGTTTCTCTCTTCCATATCCTTCCCTTTGTTTCGTGGAGTTAGGATGGGGAAGGAGGATAGCGAGAGATAGAGGGTCCGAACTCACTTATACTAATGATGTCTCCGAGCTGCTCCCACTTGGGGGCTCTCTCTAGCACTGACACTGTGTGCCCTTTCAGTCTGGCCTCGATACTCGCTGTTAATCCGCCAAAACCTGCGCCAACTATCACGACGTGAATTCCTGTTGGTAGGTAGGGCGCGATCGGCGTAGCCATTGCGACGACCCGGGGATGATGGAGAAAAGGAGGAGTATATAGAATTAGGTGGAGTGGGTAGCAGACCGTCGGTCGACTGGTAGTATATAGCGAGACCGAAAGGGGCCACGATATCTCAATTGAAGACTCTCGATTCGAAGAAGGCAACGCACGAGTAGGGGATGAGATCCTTATAAGACGAGTCTAGAGCAAGAAGCGGGTCAAGCGATATTTGTGTCGTGCGTGGGATAGCAGACGGCTAAAGAAATGAGGACGTAAGGAGGAGGATGAAGCAAAGTATATAAGGCCTCGGTACACCCCAGATGCGGGCCCAATCCATGACATGGTAGGTCCATGACAAAATTCAAATGGAGGAAGGCATAGTAAGAGAGAGAGGGAGAGGGAGAGGGAGAGGGAGGGAAAGCGAGTGAAATGACCGAGGGCATAATATGGGTAGAGAGGTATAAGAGAAGAAGAAAAAACCACATTCGAAGAGTTGAAACACCTTGCCACGCATCTGGGAGTCGATGGCGGCGGGGGCCCCCCCTGGGGTTGCTCATATCCAAGGCGCGCTGCTAGGGTAGCTCTTTCTCAGAGGAATGACTTCCATTGGCATAGAGGAAGAGAAAGGAGGATCCTGACAGCGTGGTAGGGGTGGAGAGCGAAGATGGGGTTGGGTGGGGTGGTAATAGCAATGAAGGTGAGAAGGAACGGAAGAATTGTGGTACTTCTAGGAGAGGCGTAACTTACCGGTACAGTACAGTACATCACCCTTCTGTAATTTTCCATCCGTGTCTCATCCCTGCACATTTAGAATGGAAGCAAGGTCCCAGCGGGTGTGTTCAAGTCCCAATTTACCAATCAGCACGAGATCTCGCACTGTTGATTTTGTCCATTATCCGAGTACTCTTTGAGTACGGTACAGTGAGAGAAGTATAAGAAGTCTACCCTACAGTACTCGTATGATGCAGCCCAAAAAAAAAAAAAAAAAATTTATAATATTATGGAAAGGGAAAAAGAGGATACGGGAATGGTGAGGTGTAGTAGAGCTTTACCGACAAACACCCTCCGACCCATCCATACTCGCACAATGTAGAACAATACTCAAGATGCCGGTATGCCCCTCCTGAGGTTTTTTTTTTCTTTTTCTTTTTCTTTTTTCCTTCCGCCTACATTTGACTGCCTTTTGTCTGGTGAGAAACTGCTTTGCATCCTACGGATAATTGTTGCTCGCAATCAGAATTTCGCTACCGTCCTTCACTAATGCCTTCTCTGGGGGGGCGGGGGAGAGTTGTTACGCAGTGCAAATAGTGGGTTTCTAGGCTTTTTAGGCTTGCGGAGTTGATCACTTGTATCTGCCCAGCTATTCTACCTGCCCGCGCTACTATTCTGCCTTTGGTAGGCGAATTATATTCCTTTCTATCGTGAGTGAGAGAGCAAATCTTTCTTTCTCTCCTTGCCCACGTTACTCACAGCACGTCCCCGATTCCCCACCCCCCCCCCCACCTTCTGCTCCATCGCAGGCTACCTTTCTTTGCCTTTAGCTAAGAGAACATCCACCCGCAAGCCCATTGGTAGATCTAGTAGATTTCAATGTGGAAATTTCTCTGCTTCTCTTCCTCACGAATGCAGTTAATCCCATAATATACTATGCTTGATTATCGTCGTCAGTCACAGGATTTTGTTTCAACTTTCAACACTGCTTGTCTTCTTTCTGTCTGTTGAGCTGGCTTCGTGTTGGTCTACAATTATCTAAGCCTTACCGCGCTCCACTTCATCATCAGCTCAGCGCCTCGAGTCAATTTCCAGCGCTGTACTGATACTCGTACAGCGGCTGCACCAATAGCCCAGCCCCCGCAGCCCACCTGTACTGTACGAGTACAGTACAACTTCTACTCTGTCTGCCCTAATCAATTAGCTATCATTGTCTAACCAAGCTACAAAAGCAGGGCTCCGTGTCAATAACTCTAATCAGAACCAATCCTGATATGTAGTACAATACTAGACTAGTGTACCTCCGGAATTGAATTGAGCTCTCTCTTTTTTTTCGCCCTCCGTATCTTGCAGGGTTCTCCCTCCCTCTCCCTCACTGATCACTGATAAAAGCTTACGGCGGCCGTGAAGCCCGAGTTGCCCGAGCCAACTTAAACCGCCATCCCTCCTCCTTCACCCAACACCCCCTTCTGATGTTGCCCGTCACCCCGAACGCAAAAGCCGAGCTTTGAAACCGCTCATATTGTTCCATTTCATCTAGAACAACAAAAGCATAGTCGGTCGGGTTTCCCAATAGGAAAAGATGTACTGTATCCACTCTCTCCGTTGTTTTGTCCCCCGATCCGACATCCCCTCCGGGCAACCCCTTGCTAGTTAGCTAGAGAGAGTAGCTACGGTATTGTAACAAGCTTGCTATGGCATTGTGGCCCATGCAACACCGCGATCATCGCCACCAGTACTTGTACTTGTACATCTTTCCCTTCCTACAAGTATATATCATACCACCCCCGCCCCCCATATGCTCCCACATCCTCCCAACTTTTATCGTTGTCTTATTCCACCTGGTGATTTACAAGTATACTAGCTAGCTAACTAACTACAATACTGTAGCTCAAGCTCGCAAAATGAGGTCCTTTCTCTATCTCTCGAGAAGGTGGTGTCGTTTAACCCTTGATCCACAATCTTTCACCTTTTACCTCACAGAGTGCCACGGATGATGCCGCAGTGAACGAATTTGGTAGCGGCCACCAAGGGTAAACCCGGTTACCAGCTAATACATATTTACTCGGGTGGTTTCCCTAGCAGCAGGGAGATGGGATATTGTCTTGTCGGGGACATTGTCCTGCCACACACCGAATAATCCCGGTACGATACTAGCCTCCACAGCTCAGCTATTTTCTCATTACTACTATTCTCATCTTTGATATAGATATATATATATATAATATACAAGTAACCCGATCATGACTAAATTAAACGCCCTCCTCCTCCCTCCCCCGTTGCCTGGTTAACACTTTGCTCATGATACAGTAGTCGGAGGAGGACCAAGAGTATTTTACGCCGGGAATACTCCCGAAAAGTCCAATTCTCTATTGTGAACTATAATATCATAGTTAAAAACGAGCACAGTAAATTAAGGCCAAAGTTGAGGCCAAAAAACATGTCCCTCACCCCGCAGGCGCTCTCTCTCTCTCTCTCTTTTTTTCTTTACTCTTCTGGGAAGCCCCCGGCACGACAAATGTGTAGAGCTCACGGACGTTGGTCTTTCTGCTGCTGCTCCGTCTGTGGCGGGAGAGTGGTTTGAGGGGGCCTTCTCTGAACCAAGCGAACCTAATATTAGCGTTCAATAATAATAACACCGAAACCTTTATCTGGCACATGATAATACCTTCATCCATTATGATATGGCGGGAGACTACGGTACTTCGCTTTCCTTTTTTCTTCTTCTAAAGACCCTTTCGTCACATTCAGTTGGAGCAGTTGACGCGTTGGGTTCTCTTCCTTTTTCCAGGTGGAGGGGGAAGTGGGAGGCATGTTTTCGACCCACTCGTTTTTCTCTCTGCGATACCGGTAGACCATACTTGTTGGCCAACTTGGCAGGTATGATATTCACCAGTTAACTGATTCACGATATGCCCTCCCAGAAATAAAAACACCTTCACAAACCTCGCGGGAGAGAGAGGACCAAATTGTCGCTGTGTGAAAGATTGTCCACCGACCATTTTAAAGTTGAAAGCCACACACACGTGGCTCGAGTGGATTGCCGGAAACAACGTTTCCTTCCTTTTTCTACTCAATAGGGAATGTATCCACTCACCAAACTAACCCACCTAAAACTTGTTTTTCTTTGACCTCATTACGTCCTTGTATCTATCTAGACACCCCCCCATTGATCCTCCTATAGTACGAGTACTCGAGTAGTTGGAATCTTTTTCTTTTTTTACTTCTTCCTTATCGCCTGCCTCTCTTTTCCCCTTCTTTCCCTCCCTTGTTGGCCAGATGGACGGTGGTGGTGGTGGTGGTGGTAAAAGATATGACTTCCCCCGCGTATGGCTGGTTCTAATGGCTGTCATGAGTCGTGTCCAGCTAGTCAGTTCACTGAATTTATTGCGGTGGGGACTGTGTGAGAGTACTCGAGTACTAGTGTAGAAGCGGATCAATAGAAAGGAGTGAGTCCCCTCACTCGCTCGTACCGAGTCAACTCACAACCATGGTATATCATACTCGTACTATTCTTTCTAGGCGTCCATTCATTAACTCAATCGAGCAACCCCAAAAAGAAGAAAGAAGAAAAGGTGTGATGTCATGTATGTACAATACTGTACTCGAGTACCTTACCCCTTCTTCCTCCTTTCCCCCCACACGTAAGTTCACGCAGCGCGCGCGGGTGGTTCGCTTTCCCGAGATATCACCATACGGATGAGGGAGTGGACTGGAGAAGGCGAGGCTCTTGCATGTAACCGCTCAAATACCGGCATTCCGCGTAGACCGCCCCAAACAGACCACGGACGACGGTCCACGATACGCACCGAAGACGGGATTCCCGCCGCGTGAATTTTCTGTGTGTGCAGTTATGTGTGCACGGTGTCTGTGTCGGAGTATCTAGATGGGGATCCTACTGTCGCAGAATCTGCGGGATGATAGTGATGATTCGGATACTCGATAGATACGAGTACTCCTGGAATATCATACTGATAGTGCTACAGAAGTTTGCTCTTTGTGGGTCTCATCGGGCTTTTTTTTTTTCTTTCCTTTTTTCCTTTTGACCCCCCCCAAAAGAATCACATGAGTTTAGAGGGAATTACGTAGCTTTCCCTCCTCCTCCTCACTCGGCTCCTTCTGTTGCGATACTACTACCCGTTCCTATCGCAATTATTTTGTGCCGAGAGTGACAGTTTGTGAAGCATGTAAAGTATGGGGGTTAGATGAGAACATGAGGATACGTTAACGGTTGAGGCTGATTATTCCCCGGGGCCCGGATCTAGATGATGAGTGTTTTCCATTGTGTTGCATCGCATGAGGAAATGTTTCTACTCTGCCCTCACGCCACCAACGGTGCTGATCAACAATGCAGAAAAATCCAAACTTTGGATCTGCAAGTTCTGCGCAAGCACCCACGGAAACAATACCGAAGAAATGAGGTCAGAAACACAGAAAAAATGGGAGAAAATAGTAGCTCCATAGAACAAAAGAAGAATAAAGGAAGGAAAGAGAGGCATCTATGGCAGAAAAGGAGCAAGGAGCAGCGCTACGTTAGCAGAGCCCCGGTAGTGCAAGCACGATTGAACATAATATTATGATACTGTAGTAATAATCCGGGTCATAACGGTCCCGCCATGCAAGGAAGCCGTTGAAATCCAAAATCATACGGAAATTCCTCCCATAGAACAACCCCCTCCCCCTCCTCCCCAATTCGAATTCATAGATGATCACTTGAGTAACATGAGGAATCAGCCAACTCGTAGAGTGTGACCATGGCTCGGATGCTAATGTTTGATGATTGACCTTTTCAGAAAGGCTCTAGCAAGGAGGAGGGGGGGAAAGGACTTTCATCACCCTTCCCTCCACTTCCTGTCTCACACTTTTCGCGCGGAATCAACGTTACCGGTATTCAATAAGAGCAAATCCCACCTGTCAAGGTCCAGCCAAACAAAGACTAATGTACAATCACAATTTTGTGAGGGGCAGAAACTTTGCAGACTAATAGATAAAAATAAACCATATGCACGAGTACAGTAACTGATCAGAACTGATGCAGGCAAGTCAACAACTCACTATCTATTTTTTGGAAAAGGGAAGATAACTCCCGAAACAACTTGTCCTGAGCACTACAATAGTGCGCTTTCCCCCAAGTCCTATCAACAAGAGTAAATGAACCGTGCTGTAGAATTCTGCGTGGTTCTACAATACCTTACGATTGTAATCGACTTGGTTCCGTTGATTAATTAATTGCATCACAAACCTTTCACTATCATTTTGAAAGTAAGTGAGGAAACAGGAATCCGGTCCGCGCCCGCCAATCATCATCTAGATTAATTTTTTCAGCACAAAATTAATACAAGCACAATTGAAGAGAGTGGTGTCACCACCCGAAAAGAGCCCCATATATTTGAACTGGAACGAAGGGAGGCGGGGGGTTGTGATGCTGGGTTGGTTGGTACTGTACTGTACTCGTACTGTATTGCCTGGGCTAGGGAAAGGCAACGCATCAGCAAGATTGAAAAAAGAAAAAAGAGACCATCCAACAATTTAAAATTTTTAATTTTGAAATAGGCTATTCCATAACAAACAGGGAACCACAAAAATCCTCTTTAGAAAACGTCTGTGCACACAGCGGTATCAGAAACGTTCTCTCGGGACCAACACTACGAGTAGTGAGGTCGCTGGCTATTTGCTCCATACATCCTCGCGGCTGCATCCCGGGCCCATGCTCCCTCTCCTGCCTGCCCTACCGTACGCTCCTCCATCTCCTCGAAATACCATTGTCTCTACTCTCCATCCATCTTCAACTCACCCGATCACTGAGCCCGCCGCTATTAGCTTCCAATTTTCTTTGAGCTCAAGGAGAGGGGAAATTATCGTGCGAGATATTATTCTACGCAATCAATTCCGAGTGGATGAATAGAGACCACCATAAATAATACGTTAGCTCGTAGCATTTTTCAGAATGCATTCGCTTTCCTTCCTTCCTTGCCTTTTTGTCTGCCTAAATTTGGCGAATGAGTGATAGACCCGCAGGGCCGTCCGTGGTCGCTTTTCCCCTCCCATCAATCTTTTTACCGGAATTGTTGTTTTTGCATGTTCCAGAGTTGGAATCTGATTGTGATGTGCGAGCTGACGGAGGCGAACTGGGCTTCAATATCGTACCAGTCTCACATATATTCCCGCCGAGGCAAATGTCGCATTTCGTAATTGGAACTCCTGCTTCAAGCGAGCGGGACTTTAAGGGTATCATGCCTGTAAATGATATCCCCCTCCATTGGGCTGAATGAAGGAGAGCGAGGGATATGGGGGGGATGAAGATGTCCTACCAACGAGATTGACATGTACACTTTTCCACTCGTTGAAAGTATCATACATCGATCAGACAAATGAGTTACCCCTAGGATTTGGAGGGTATTATAGAACGAGGAGCCCGTCAACACTTTTCCCCCCGACAACAATTTCCCTTTCTCACTAAGACGCTACAATTAGTCCCGGATTTCAAAACCGGGGCATCCGGCACGATCAGTGGACATCCCATGCTCGGAAAATTTTCAAACCAAAAAGAGATATGCATGAAACGCTTCCACTCTTTCCCTTTCACACACAGCATTCGACCGCTTTGGATGCATGTGCAGGTTTCCCGGCGCCGGTAAAGTCGTGGGGGGGGGGGTTGTACCGGTATATAACCCGGTAGGACCTTCGGTTCCTACAGCACAATACAGGTAGACCAAAGGGCATTGCTATACCACTTACAGCAGCAGGCAGCGTTTCCGAAGTCTACAAATGCTTTGATAATTGTAGACTAGTTATCCTTTTGGTCCAGTCTATCATACTAGTACTGTACTGGCATGAACTGGAACATCAAGAATGACCTTAGCGCGGAAGTACAACCTGGGCTAATCAGCCTCTGCCAATTTGCTTCAGCACCGAATGACTGCTTCTTACGAAGTGGGATTACTAAGCAAACAGGCGTGTGTTTGATTTGCGCTCTACCGTAAGCGTGGTGGGGTTAGGTGAGGCTTGACATGAAGAATGTTGCTAACTTGGTAGAAAAGTTGCGTAACTACTGATAAGAAGGCTCTCTGCTTATCCTCCACTTCCTAACGCCCGGGAAAATTTTTTACCTCCAACAAATTGTTGTAATATCGAAAATGTTGTGGTGAGGTACTTCCACCTTTGTCCTTGTGCTGCAGCTCGAAGACTGCTCGTAGTCCGGCCTAACCGGACTTCGAGCCTCTTTGCCTGCACAGGGACCAGCCCGCACCATCATGCAAACAATGAGACCTTGACCGGGAACTGAGGATCACCTTCCGTCTGAGTAATTTCTCCCATCGGACATGAGGATCCGGACACCGCCATGTAAGGTGCTGTACAATCAATTTCCTGAGGGTACAGTGTGGAGCTGAAAGTATGATTTTCGGAAGAAATCCTAGTATCAGCATTCCTGGTCTTACGAGTTGTTTCCCACAAACGGGTCCCGGGGATTTCACTCAAGAGTCATGGCGCTTTGGATAAGTTACAGGTATCCCGGTTGTGTTATCATACCGGTACTCCATTCTCTCTGATCGTCACTCGAGAAGTGAAATGTATCACGCTTGAGTATGGGCCGTTCCGGATCACTCTGGATTCCCCTTACCCTAGACACGGGCTAAAATGGAAGGACTGAAGTCAACCAAATGTTCGTTACCACAGGCCAGAGGGGCAGGTCGTAGGACATAGCACTACCATTTCCGACACGGTATTGGCGACTGCGTTATTCAAACTTACTGCTGCCCGAGGTGATTTTTTTCTTCTTTTCTTTTCTTGGATTTACCAGGATAAGAGCAAGAGGCAGATGCCGAGAGCAGATGGAACCACCGAATGCTGGAGTGGCCACAGTGTTGAGTTCTTCTGATCATAATGTGAACCTTGAAACAATAGCCCTAATCCATACCGATTCCGTTTGCCCTCCTTAACTTATTGCCCGGAGATCAAACGGTTTTCCTTCCTTCCTTCTCGGCAGAAGCCCGAGCTGCCTTCGCACCAACAAGTAACTCACGGAGAAGCCTTTCCCCTTATCAAAACAATTTATTATCACGAGACAATAGCGCCAACAACCTTTGTTGTTAGCGAGAGCGAGAACCGCCATCCCACTTTTCCACAAGTAATCCTCCCGCGATCATCAACCAGCATGATTTACCAGGATTCCCCTCCTTCTCCTCCATCACTCATCTACCTTTTCGCCCCTCCAGTAAGCCAAATGGACCCACCCCGCTCACACGCGGTGCCCAATCCCTCACCTCACCACAATCTCGCGCACGAGGAATACAACTTGGCTTATTCATGGCCGGAATCCATGAAACTGTGAGTGGGCAGCTTCACATTGTTACGACGACCCTAGCACAATATTGTCTCGGAGAGCCTTTATGAGCCGATAAAGGGCGGTATTAATCAGCCCGGTCGTGTTCGTTTTGTGCGAGATTATACGGTACTTAGGTGCCTCCAGATTTGCCTCTTCGTTACCGTCTGGCACGCGGAGGAGAAAAAGAAAAAAGTACTGGGCGAAAACGACTAAAATCAGGTCATGAAACGATACCCAGAGAGTACCCGGGTTTCTGGCGACTCGATGATAGCAAGGGAGTGCCTGACCATGGAAAAGGTGTGATCGTCAGACCACCGCCCGGATTTTACATTCGCATTTAAAGATTTTTGCAAGTACGAGTACAGTAGAAGAATGTGGCGTCCCACGGACCCATGTCTGGGAAGATGGAGTGGCTTCTGGAAGGTCTCGGGAAGACCCCATGGGCAGGGAATGGACCTGTCATTGTTGGGAAGGGTATTTTCGGCCGCAAGGTCGGTCACTTGTCCGATTCATACAGGTACGATACTCGAGTACTCGAGTAGTGCTCGCGGGGGAGGGGGAAAGTATTGGGACCTGAATGGGTTTTTGTATGGAGTGCATCAGTAAGGGAATCACGAAAACCTCCTGTCAATTATTACCAGATAGGGTACTGCTTACCCGTGTAGGATCTGGATCAATAAGCTCACGGAAACACCCAACTGGAACTTTGTTCTCCAAATAAAGTAATTCATGATGGCGATAAACAAGTGAGTAAGATAAGGAGAAGAAAAAGATTGGACCCGAATGAGCAGTCAGCTGTTGGAGTTTTTTTCTTCTAGGGTTCCCTGCCAAAACCTGTCGATTTTATAGCTAGCGGATAATTTGCACTAGTTGCCTCCCTACGGACCACTCAATTCTAAACGTGCCCGCTAGTATGATACTTGTATCTTGCATAAAGGTTCTAAAAATGAGACAAGGTTTTTTTTTTTTTTTTTTGTTGTTGCTACTTGTAGATACAAGCGCAACAATTTGCGGGTCTACTACTGTGCGGTGGTAGCGCGGTATGATACAAGCACTCCGAGATCAATTGGATGCGCGTGCGTGTGTGCGCAGTCTGTGCGCGCTGTTGCCATTTTGGACTTGGGACCATAACCCCCAACATTAAGTTACTCGTAGGGGAGGGCCATTAAGGAGTTGAGAAATCAATGACTAACCTTCGAGATTTTTGCGTTCTAGTCGCTCGTCATCGATTTTCATCATTTGAGGGTTTCGGCTCCGACCCGGACGATCAGGTAGAAGAGGGGGGGGGGGAGACGGCCCTTCCACTAATTTTGTGGTTGCGCCTCGTAACAGATTACCCTGTTTCGACCACTAACCAATCGACGACACTCGTAGAGGGTCAATTCAAAAAGGAGCAAGCTATGATAGCTGTTTAAAAAGTCAACTTTTGATTAACAATCAGTGAATTTGTCATATTCTGGATCTGACGGTAGCGACACGATAACTACTCGTACGGTATGTTCGGTCAAACATGGCTGCAGGGATTTACTGCAGTGTGTCTCTGCGCGCTCCGCCATCGGCCTGGGCGTTGAGGAGAGGGATGACGGATGGATGGGGGTGGATGATGGGGTGATGGCTATCATGGGTGCAGTAGGGTACTCTTAACAACGGAAGAGGACTGTGCTTTGCTGCATCTGGTTTGTATCACGAGTGAGATGTGGTGATTTTGGTTAGACTTTTTATTTTTTGGCTGCTTGTTGCTTTGTTGTTGTCCAGTGCTCGAATTCCTAGGATGAACAATGGCGCGTGAGCACTTGAATAGGTAGAAATGGAACTCCGGAGAATAAGACTTTGTCTCGAGCGTTGCTTCACTGCCATCCCAGGACCGCGATTCAGATTCGTCGTTCGGCGGGGTCACGTCGCCCAAGCGGTCCTTTTTTATGCCGGGATCGTAAGCTAGTTTGGTTAGTTGGGTTGCTTAGTTGGTTTTGTGTTGGCGCTCAGATATCCACTGGCTTCTCTCTTTCTTTTTTTTTTTTCTTTTCTTTTTTTCTTCCTCTTTTCTTTTACCTTACCGATATGGATTTCTTTAATCACTATTTTCGGACCAGTACTCGTACCTGTACTGTACCGGTACTCCTCTTGGAGAACGGGTGCTTCGACCATGCTGCAGTAGGTATAGTATGGGTGCGGTCGGCTGTCTCACCGTCCTCCGAGAGCGAACCAAACTTCGCCGATAGGGCTCGGAGATCGCTCCTGACTGGATCTGCTAACGAAAAAGTTGTTATTCAAACCAACTCAGCTTTGTTGCATGTCCTTGTAGATTTTTCCCAAAATTTTTTCTTCTTTTTTCTTCTCGTTGTCTTTCTCTCCGCCCCTCACTTTCGTATTCAACGCTTGAATTCGGTATCCTATGCAAGCATATGCATTGGCCCCTTCCCTCATTTCACTTTCCCTACCGGCTCCGCTCTTTAATGTTGGATGGAATAAGGGCGCAAATAGTGGGCTACGGTACGGGCTTTCTCCCCGGAGGCGAACCGGTGAGCACATCTTCGGCGACCCCTACCCAACGGGGTTTTCGGACGAAGCGGATCCGGGATTCTCCCCTGCGAGCGGACTTTACGGGTATTGTCATCTGAAGGATTGCTAGGATTGATGATTGCAATCCTTCTAGAAGGGTTCAATTACCACAAAACACCCCATCTCACTCGCAAAGCCTTCACTGGTGGTACTAATACTTGTATGATATGTAGGATGGTGGTGGTGATCTTGTCGCAATGAAACGCGCAATGCGACCATTTAGGGCGGGAAATTGTATCGGTATGCCCCTTTCGTTATCTGCAACATCTTTTTCTTTTTCCGGGATGGTAGGGAGGTTTGGTTTGATGGGGCCCCGGGGTAGGACGAATCCTGTGCTTGTCGAGGTCTCAGAACTGTCAGCCTTGCAGCGGTGCTAAGCTTGTTTTCTCGCTTGTTTGCCTGGATTGGCAAGAGCAGGGCTCTTCACCCAATCTGACTGACTACTTGGCAACGGCTCCCGTGTGGCACAACGGTGACCGCCCCCGCAGCTACTCCGAGAGACTTAAAGAAGATATGACCTGGGGCGATGGAAAGGGAAAGATACCTCTATGTAGAATAGCGATTTTTCAATTTTTGCCGTTCCCGGCCAGCCAGAGACTATGACCGAAGCTAATGAATGGTCCAGACTTTTGGCACGATAGGACGATATGGTGCTTCTTCCCACAAGCGTGCCCGGCCTTGTCGACAGCGCCTTGCTCGCAGGTAGGTATCCAGGAAACCTTTCAAAGATCGCTCCCTTTACAGTATTGCATTGCACTCCCTTTCCCGCCGTCCTGCATCGAGCCGGGGTAGGTCTGCCGGGAACCGGGGGTGAGACCTACCATACCCGGGGGTAGTAAATTCTCCTAACTTTTTTCATTTCTTTTTTCATTCATTCCTCGATTCAGCATACCGTATGGCCCACTGCCTCGAAGTTGGGCTAGGGAGACTACAGTGGGTACGGGTTTCTGGAGTTGGTGGTGGCTGATACAGGAACTCTTGGGGGGGCGGTGTTTGCTGTTGCTTATGGGGTACTGATATCTGATACTGCGAGTACTCGAGTACAGTAGTTCCTACAATGGGGCAGGGTGGCCTATGCATGAGACCGGGTAACTGGGATTAATGCTGAAACTATAGGAGCCATTTGCTCCTCGTAAAAGTGTGGCACTGCACTCTACCGCCATCACATCATAGCAATAAGCAAAGTATCAGGACAAAAAACATGCCAAGAATCGCTGTTTTACTCCGAAATTCGGGCATCTTGGCACCTCTGTTTTCGTATAACATTACAAATTGGAGAGTAGGTTGAGCTAATGGCTTTATCCATTAGGCAGAAGAAAGTAGAAACTTGGTGGGGGTATAAACTTTTTTTTTATTTTTTTTTTATTTTTTTATTTATTGTGTGAGAATTCCTTCTAACAATATGCACATGGCAAAAGCATTGAAATTCCTTGGCTTAAACTATGCCAAGGTTCCCCCCCATATGCAGTTGTTGCAATGCTCAAGGAGGTTGCCGCACTCTACTATAGAAAACGCGCAGCCCACCACAAACAGTTGAATTAATTGTTGGAGATACTTCGATTTGCTTCCAGTGCAGGTTGCTGGTTGTGTCGATCCCGGTAGGATGAATTCTTCCGAGTCGTTACCACTGTTGAAAGGTCATCTGCTGTCACTTGGCCCAATGAGAGGGTTAGGGGGTGGGGGGGGATCGCGCGATAGATCTGCCGGGAAATTGCGGGTGCAATCTAAGACTCCACTCGTCAACCGAGTCTTCGTTTGAAAGAACAAAAAATACTTTCTATAGTAGGGCAAGTCAGTCATGAGACCTCAATGCCGTATCTCTGAGAATGCCCACTCGGAAATTGTAATCGTGCAATCTGTCTTCTAGGGCCCTGCGCATACTGATACTCCATAGAAAGCGCAGGGTCTTTATGGCACCAGAGTGCCCGTACGTGACGAATTAGTGATGGTACAGTACAACACATGTTATGAGGGATTCCCCAAGCCTAGCGCGGTACTGTACATCCCAGCTTGGATCAGCCAACAAAAATCAACTCACGGACCAATTTTTCCTTCCTTTTGAGCTCCTGCTAGTATGATAACATCCCCCACGCGGCCTTTACGTATGCGTGACTCACTCAGCTTATTACATCTATTCGACATTGATCCGGCTTCTGGCCTATCCGAGGGGCCCGGCGGGCTGAACGGCAGGGAAAGCAAACAGGAAAGTATCTCATGTTGTTGGTACTGTACCATCTCCTCGTATTCCTTGCGGCGTGCGCCCCCCCGCGCGGGAGCTACAAAAGCAAAGACAAAGGAAGCAAGGGGCGAATCCTTCGAGTGCTCCCCTATGACGCTTCAGAGTCGATAGTAAGAACCTCGAATCACAAATTGGCGGCCGCGTAGCATTACAAAGGAGATGGAGGTTAATGCGAGTTACCGTGCATGACAGACAAACGGGAGACCTTAGGTAACTGTGCTTTTAGTGGAAATGGTGTCACGTGATATGAGAGAAGAAAATGCAAACAATGTTGTACTATCACGCCGAGGGGGCAGTAAGTTATGCTAATGTACGATATTATGGGTTATTCGGAGCTTTTAAGAGCCTTCGCCACCAAATCTCTCTCTCTCTCTCTCTCTTTTTTTTAATCCGTCCGACTCTTCTCGGTAAGCCGCAAATTCCCCGAAGATAAACTGATTTATCCGATTTTGCGATTAGACCATATCCCCTCCGCGTATGATATACTTGCGAAAACATCCGTCGGTGGAATAGATTCCTTTCCTTCCCATTCCGTCGATCATCCATAGAGCTTTTTCTCGGGGCTTTGTCACAGGCTGTGCTCGGCGTTATGGGCGTGTAGGGTAGGGTACAGTACAGTACTGTACGACGCCCCGGTTTCTGGAAAAAGATGTTTAAATAATAATGGTGAGAAACACTACAAGTATGTATGATATGATACTTACTAAATGTAGTACAAATTTCGGGTACTGTGCCCTTGAGCTGACATATTTAGGCTGAATGAGTGAATGAGCCAAATGTTTAGTTTCTATTAAATTTATGCTACCTAGTAAGGGTATCATAGTATTATTAGATTATGGCGAGAAGGAATCACAAGCAAAGAAGGCGAAACAAACACACGTGCTTTTAGTCCCTTTTTATTATTATTGAATCAGTTCAGACAGCAGGGTATTAGGCTAGGGGCCATGCGATTTCGCGTCCAGAGTTAGACCCTAGCCATCTGATTGGTCCAGTATCATGAGTTACCTCATTTGCCTCAATTCTAGATTCTTTGTACAAAGTCTCTTTTTCTTATTATCGTTACTCGAGTACCGGTACTGTACAGTACAAGTACACGTACTGGCGTGGTTTCGGTCAGAAGCTCGGACTCTATGAAGTTTGAAATTTCTTTCTCTTCACTTGGACGAAATCTTCTCAGAAAAACATCACGTCATTGATGCCTTTCTTGCGACCGGTCTTTTTTTTGCACGAGAAGGGCAGAGAGACTGATATCACGGGGCAGTTACCGTAAAGGAGTGGCTTCACTCGAGTGTTCAACTGTCATGCAAGGGCTCTGGAAATTTTCTGATGCTGTTTCCTGGTTCGAGGACTCGCGGGCTGGTCCGGAGTAAGCCGACGCGTGGTTAGTCGGGATTGTAAGGAAGTCTCCAAAGTCGCTCGTGTGGCTTTGCCGGGATGTCCTTAATTGGCGGGAATATGATCGCTCTGGTGGAAAATGAGCTCTATTTACCGCAATCGAGCAATGGCTTGATCGAAGGGTCAATGCCTTTGATCCACCTGAAGGGAGGATGATCAGAGGGAGGGTGGGGCATGTGTTTCACTTTGTCAATGTCCGGTCTCGCGAGTGATAATTGGAGATACGGTACCGGTGATCCCTTGGTTTCTCTTTTCCTTTTGCCACGGTTTACCGCTACCATCTCTGATCTTTATCCTTCTGTTTCAATGCTCAAGCTAAATATTTGCGCTTCCTTGTGATATCCCAGACACCTTTTCGGGGAATGGAAAGACGTGAGAATAATCATCCCACAGAGGGGGGGGGGTTTCCATCATATAGATCTTGACCATCTTATCATCGCTTGGGGGGCGGCCTTCTTTTATTTATGCATACCGATAGGGCGGAACTCTAATTGAGAATCCAGGCTCTGCAAGACGTAAGTAGCATTTTCTTGAGGTCATGTATGCCTGTATACGGACATTTTCGCACCTCCGCCTACCCTACTTCTGGTGTTCACCCCGTGCACCCCGCGTCCAAATACTCCCCAAGCACCAGTATGATATTCCAACTTGCGACTTTGACATGGTGACTTTGACGACTTCGTTAGCTTCCCCCCACATTCCTTCCTCTAACGGCTGTTCTAAGCACCCATTACCAAATTTCGTTCACTCGCGGCGTTGGCGGCGCCTCCGCTTTTATCCCTGATCATCCTTCCCGTATCGTAACCATCTTGATCGCTCCGTGGAAGTAGTATCTACTTTAGTCACCTTTTTTTTCTTCCCCTCTCCAGCGGGGCGCCTTCCAGCCATTCTCATTCGACGATACCAGTCACAAAATATCACAACCAGTGTGATATGGTCAACTCGTATAAAGTACGGTATTGTGTAATGTATGTATCATGCGCGCGGGATCATATGGACGACGACAACAGCAAGAGAAACCTTTACACCACAAGAGGAAAGAGGGGAAGAGGAGAAAAGCAAGGTCACTTTGTCACTTTCGTTTTCCCTATACAATGGTTGATCATGAATTCGTGGTACAGTACTGTACAGAGCGGGGGTGGTTGTCCTCCGTTGTCGAGGTAATTTGGTACTGTACAGTGGAAAAGCATACATTCGAACCCACGGTCATGAATGAGTGATGGAAAAGGTGAAAGGAAAAGATTAAAGTCAGAAACTGTTAGCTATTATCAGGATATATTTGGTTCTTTAGTCTCTATCTCCGTTGAGTTCGATAGGCTGATTTAAATAGCATTTTGGTACCCATATCGCAAGCACTGTGCCACTGCAATCGAGTGCTGATCTCTGCTCTGTACCATGAATTCATGATCTACCATTGTACCAGTAGTGAACTGTTTTTTTTCACTCGATTTTTACTTTTTCTCTCCTCCCCCTCTACTGCATCCTGTCCCCGTAGACTACTTGTACCATAACCTAACACTGGCTTTGGCTTGCTTTTTTCTTGGATCCGCTGTGGGGGTTCTCGGTGCACACCGATTCGGATATACCACTTGAGAAATACGATACCCCGTTGCAGGATTATTGCTTATACTGTACCCTACTGTCACCTATCAAAGTAACTGGGCAAGTCCCGTAGCAACGGGGAGAACATCCATAGAATTTCTCAACTTACCAGGACTAATGGGTCGGGATCTTTATGCTGAGTAGTGCTCTGTGGGCCCGGAAACACCCTCGTTAAGAGGTTCCAGTAAACCCATCACCGTCTCCCGCGACTCCGAAATGTAGGGGATTTCGTGGAGCCGCCGCAAAGGTGAATCAAACTCACTTTTTACTAGTGCCTAAGGATCTTTCCCGTTGCTACCTGTATGGTCGTTCGGTTGTTTTTGATAGGTAATGAGACGATAATGACAACACGTATACATTCAGTAAACGTGGTGGAGATTTCCAGGAAATATCATACTCTGAGACCGCATCCCCAGTTTACGAGACACTGGGGGTTCGAATGATTGTGAGCTGGTTGGTGTTGTGACTTAATGTCACCGGGTTTCTCTCCCGCGCCCGTTATCGAATCTCATTTCGTTTTAACCTGCGTTTTTGATCCACTGCACTCGCCGGTGCCTTAGGTATGCGGAGCTAATCGTGTTTCTGGGTTTCAAACATCGGCAAGCCTGCGAAGGTTCATCCTGGTGGGACCTCCCTCCGTCGCTCGGGATGGGATGTTCGGGGTACCGGTATTGTTCTGGAGGCGGGTCCAGAAAGAGTATTCTTTTGAACCGTGCTTAAAAAGCCCTTTTTCCTTTTGCTAGATTTGCTCGTTCTCGTTTTCGCGTGGTTTCGGAAGGTAAAGAGAGTTTCGTTAGGCTATGGCACTTCCGGCAATGACATGAGCTGAGACTGGCGTTTACTTAGACTAACTAAGCTTGTGCGGTGCGTGCGTGAGTTGGCTTGGCAGGAGTTTCGTGACGCCGGCGGTCAATCATAATCGGCGGGTGGGTCGAGTGTTCCAATTCGAGGATTGGGAATTGAAGGAGGAGTATCGGACAGCACGAATTACAGTATCCTGCTTCCCTCAAACACTTACAGTAACCACTCACGCGAACCGTGTACCTGGTTAGCAGCCTCAGACCCGGCCTGGTTGTTCCGGCGAATTCATTCAGGCAATGCCGGTCGGTTCGTTCCGCTATACCCGGCCGGGCCGAAACTTGATCTGCCGTCGGCTTCTTTGACTGAGGTTTTGCCGAAAGTAATTGCAGGGCAATTACTTTTCCTTCTCTCCACACCCCCCCCCTCCAAGCCTAAGAGGGGTAGAGGAGAGATCCATGGAAACACGGGACCTACCGGAGACGGAAGGGCTGGCCGGTA
This sequence comes from Tuber melanosporum, assembly GCF_000151645.1. NCBI lineage: Eukaryota > Fungi > Ascomycota > Pezizomycetes > Pezizales > Tuberaceae > Tuber > Tuber melanosporum. The sequence goes on along the minus strand of NW_003299149.1, from coordinate 15,878 downwards.
TTCTTACCGCCACTGGACTGCTTATGCGTGTTTATGTTTCATTTGCAAAGGGAGGAAGAGAAAGACTTTTCCCTCTTCATTTGCCGCAAGAGAGAATATGCTCAATAGGCCGCCTCGTTGTATAATACCGCGCAGTAGGGTGCGACGAAGCACTGCGTATTGCCCTCGGATTTCTCCTTAATCTAAACGGCCAGCACAACTGGTGAATGGTGCAGCGGGCTCCCAAATAGCTTATTACCTGTCGCCGGAGGATATGAGACGGGATTTGACACTTTAGTATGTCCTCCTAGAGCACATGTGGAGAATACTTTACTATGAGTCGGTTGTGTCTTATTGGGATTCTAATTCAGCAACATGCCCGTTTCATGCCCGAACAGAATAAACAAATGCACCGTTCTTTACGAGGTTCGGTTATGAAAAAGAAAGGATTGTAAAGGGTAATAGGTTCCCACATCGACCCGGGACTCCCAACTGGAGGGGCTCTAACGCCGGACGGAAACAGGCCGAAACCCAAGATCGTTTCTAGGGTGTTGTAACTTGAGTGAATCGACAACATTGTAGGGTGGATGGTCAGTCGTGCAGCAAACAGAAGGTGATGGATTCGCTAATCAAGCCAACGTTAAAGTGAACGTTCAGCTGAGTAGAGACGGGTGAGCCGAGCGAGCGAAGCGAGCGAGGCGATTCTCTAGCCGGGCGGACAGCTGTGCTGATGGGAAGGGGACGTGAGAGTTGTGGAATCGTGAGAAACAAAGTGTCGACAATAATCAAAGTAGATTGATCGTTTGTTTCGTTGACCTATGATCAACTCGTCAGGACGGGGGGAGAAGGGCGATACTTATACCTTTCCCCGTAGATGATGGTGGATGAAAGTCCATCGGGTGTGGAAGACGGGGGCGTGGGTTTGACCCTGAGCGCCCGTCGCGAGAGACGCAATAAAGTCGTCAAGTCGCTAGTGGTGTGATGCGAAAAATTGCGTCGCCGCTCGGTAAGAGGGTGTGAGGCAATTAGTTGTGCGTCGGCGACCTCGTATTTCCAAGCGAGGTGTGGCACACCGATTTATCGGTGTGCATGCCGTCATGCATGCATCCTGCAAGTAAGCCGGAACCGGAAGGCTTGCCAAAATAGGTAGTCATCGTTCCGCATATGCGCGTACTAGGATTATCCTTACTAGGGCAACGCGCATGCATGCCTGCATGCGCATATGCACGAGCTCAACCGTGCATAGCCGAGTGAGCCGAGCGAGCGAAGCGAGCGAGGCGATTCTCTAGCCGGGCGGACAGCTGTGCTGATGGGAAGGGGACGTGAGAGTTGTGGAATCGTGAGAAACAAAGTGTCAACAATAATCAAAGTAGATTGATCGTTTGTTTCGTTGACCTATGATCAACTCGTCAGGACGGGGGGAGAAGGGTGATACTTATACCTTTCCCCTTAGGTGATGGTGGATGAAAGTCCATCAGGTGTGGAAGGCGAGGGCGTGGGTTTGACCCTGAGCGCTCGTCGCGAGAAACGCAGTGAAGTCGTTAAATCGCTGGTGGGTGTGATGCGAAAAATATTTCCTCGCCGCACGTAAGTGGGTGTGAGGGAATTTTTATGCGTCGGCGACCTCGTATTCCATGCGAGGTGTCGCATATCATTATCGATATGCATGCCGTCATGCATGCATCCTGCAAGTAAGCCGGAACCGGAAGGCTTGCCAAAATAGGTAGTCATCGTTCCGCATATGTGCGTACTAAGATTATCCCTACTAGGGCAACGCGCATGCATGCCTGCATGCGCATATGCACGAGCTCATCCGTGCATAGCCGAGGTGTGTACCGGATTAGTCTAGACAACTTCCAAATCGGGACACTTACCTGAAGCGGAAATATTTCCTATTACGGAAAACTTCCTAATTCGGCAAGTGGGTACGACCTTCCTATTACGGAAGTGGCGCGCCAAGAGATTTCAGCCCCATGTACCAGCCACCACGTGACGCCATCACGTGCCCATGAGCCACCGCCACACGCCACCGCCACGCCGCCACAGTGCCACAGCTCAGCCACTCACGTGACTGCGCCACAACGCCACAGCGCCACACCGCCTAGCCACACTAGCCGGTTAGGGTGAGCCGAGCGAGCGAAGCGAGCGAGGCGATTCTCTAGCCGGGCGGACAGCTGTGCTGATGGGAAGAGGACGTGAGAGTTGTGGAATCGTGAGAAACAAAGTGTCGACAATAATCAAAAGAGATTGATCGTTTGTTTCGTTGACCTATGATCAACTCGTCAGGACGGGGGGAGAAGGATGATACTTATACCTTTCCCCGGAGATGATGGTGGATGAAAGTCCATCGGGTGTGGAAGGCGAGGGCGTGGGTTTGACCCTGAGCGCTCGTCGCGAGAAACGCAGTTAAGTCGTTAAATCGCTGGTGGGTGTGATGCGAAAAATTCTTTCCTCGCCGCACGTAAGTGGGTGTGAGGGAATTTTTATGCGTCGGCGACCTCGTATTCCATGCGAGGTGTCGCATATCATTATCGATATGCATGCCGTCATGCATGCATCCTGCAAGTAAGCCGGAACCGGAAGGCTTGCCCAACTAGGTAATCATTTTTCCGCATATGCGCGTACTAAAATTATTCCTACTAGGGCAACGCGCATGCATGCCTGCATGCGCATATGCACGAGCTCATCCGTGCATAGCCGAGGTGTGTACCGGATTAGTCTAGACAACTTCCAAATCGGGACACTTACCTAAAACAGAAATATTTCCTATTACGGAAAACTTCCTATTTCGGAAAGTGGGTACGACCTTCCTATTACGGAAGTGGCGCGCCAAGAGATTTCAGCCCCATGTACCAGCCACCACGTGACGCCATCACGTGCCCATGAGCCACCGCCACACGCCACCGCCACGCCGCCACAACGCCACAGCTCAGCCACTCACGTGACTGCGCCACAACGCCACAGCGCCACACCGCCTAGCCACACTAGCCGGTTAGGGTTAGGGGTTCGGGTTAGGGTTCGGGTCAGGGTTAGGGTTCGGGTTAGGGTTAGGCTGGGGTCAGGATTTCACTCCGTGGCCGAGCTGTTCTCTTACCAGAGATGGGTAGTAGTGACTGATACATGATGATGTAACGATTGGTGTCGTCTCCATCATACCTAAAGCTGCCGTCCGAACCAACCTAATGATTCGCCTCCAATGAGGTAAAACGGGCTTATAATTAGGCGGGCTGAACCGTCTTATGGACGTAGTTAACCACCTTAATGGCGGCGGGATCCCTGGGGATGCCATCCGTCAACATCGTATCGATCAAGTCTACTTGCAGATTGGGCGAAGGGATTTCTCCTTACCATTCCACTTTGTTCAACGGGTTTCAAGACCGTTGTCTTCGTAGGCGCGGGGACAGGGACCTTCGGGGCCGGTCTGTCTTTTTTATCGGTCTCTTCCGAGATCCTATAACCGCGAATTATGTCAGCGTTATACTTGTTGTTGATTTCTCCGAGATTCCTAAATTTTCGGAGCGATAACATGATATGGGAGACGTCCTCGAGGGGAGTATCAGTCCTGTCGAGTCCATTTTCCATGGCTGTCCATACCTTACGAAGTTCTATGTGTTCCCATACGTCATTATAAACAGATTTCAAAAAGATGGGATTTCCTCCAAGGGCCTCGGGTGTGTCATCGTACCTTTGAGCCCATCTTTTGCTGGATTCTTGTGAAATCCAAGTTTGTAAAAGACGTCTAGGATAGCCTCGCTGGAGGTATATATCTCTCACGTGATATACCTCCTCATGATAGACATTGCTGTTCCAGCAAAGGCGAGCCATCCTACATATTTCTCCCACGAAAGCAGCACGTTTTACGTGTAGTGGGTGAAATGAAATAAACGGGAGACGTTCATAGGAGTTGCATGGTTTTCGGTACGGCCTGAACGAAATATATCCTTGTTCAAGGCTGATAGAAAGATCGAGGAAATTGCAAGTTTTTTCCTGTACCGACCATGTTAATTGGAGGCCGTCTGCTTTGACACATTCCAATTGTTTGTATGCTGCCTTTTTAGTAGGCGCGCAGACCAAAACGAATACATCATCGATGTATCTTTTGTATAGCGGAAAGCGGTCCGCGAAAGAGTTTTCAAAGTGGGCCATGTATAGGTTGGCGACATCAGGTGCCGAAGGGATACCCATAGCAAGGCCTTCTTTTTGGTAGAAAACTTGGTCTTGGTATTCGAACAGAAGATAATTATCTGACCATCTTGCGAGGTCCATATACATATTTTTATAATTATCGTCGTAACCAACGTCCACTGTTTCACCAATGATTTGGTGAGCACGGTCCCGAGGGATGTTTGGGTACATGGCGACAACGTCGCCGGTGCAGAGCCAGTACTTTTCAGTGGAGTCTGTTCGGTAATCTTTAAGGATTTTGGCAAGATCTTGCGTGGATTGAAGGATCCACCTACTTTCCTTGATATACGGTTTGAGGCATTGAGATAAGATTTTACTCGCATTAGCAAGTGGATAGGAGTGACAAGGCACAATCGGTCGGAGGGCCCAGGGTTCTTTATGAATCTTCGGGAGCCCGTGAAAACGTGGTAGTTCTTCGACCTTAAAGTCAAACTTTTCTATCGGGTGCATAATGTAGTCCAAGATTTCCTTAGGCATCTCGGGGTTCTTATACTCTTTAATCTGGGTAAGGACTGGTTTGAGTCGTGACCAGACAGCATATCTGCTGTCCCCGATCATGTCAAAGTCCTTATTGCTATGTACCAGACGATCTAATTTTTCCAAGTACCATTCTTGTCTCACGATAGTGGTACCGAGGTTTTTGTCAGCTTGGAGTACCAGCAGGTTATTGTTTTTTCTCCAAGTTTGAAGCGCAATCAATTCTCTTTTGTAGCAAGGATGTCTACGCGAGGATCGTACTGCAGTGGGTATAGACGTAAGTTGGCGAACCAGCTCACTCTTTCCTCTTTGCAGCATGTCTTCAACCCATGTCGGTGTGAATGGTGGGATCGAGTTGTTTTCTTCTTTACGAATTCGCCATCTCGGATCCTCTTTTATGGCATTAGATACTTTACGGTTTTGTGCAAAGAAAACTTTCCATTTAATTCTTCTAGCTAAAGAATCGAAAGCCGTTACAGGAAAATCAAAACCGAAAACAGGAGGCGCGAGAAACCTATGACCCAAAGAAAGAAAATTGTCAATTTCTGAAGGGATTGACGATACCCCAGGCCCTAGTTTGACTCGAAAATCAGCATTGACAACCGTGGTAAACGGGATGCGTGATCGGATAATTTCTAGAGCTTTTTCATGGGGGATATCGAGGATTTCTCGCGGTATGGAAGAAGGGTTTTCTACTGACCAATTTGAAGAACGAATCTTATTTTCTAGTTCTTCTTGCCCTTCTTCGGAGCAGGACCAGTTTTGGGGTTGCTCACGATGCGTTTCCGCTTCTGAACCCCTTTGGCGCCGATACCTTTTGGTTTGGTACGGGCCTGCTGGCCGGAACCCGACAATCGTTTCTTCGGGGCTTTTCCTTTTCCCTAGTGAAGAATTAGTGGCGTGAAATTTATCCGAGGAGGATGAACTTACCTGATTGCCGGTGTTTCGAGGTTTGTCGGCCCGTTTCTGGTGCCGAAGTTCCTCGCGGATGACTTCCCTGATGGTCTGGGTGGAAGGCCCAGAATCAACGTCCATCGGGGTTGTAGTTGCATCCGCAACCTTTTCCTTTTTGGCATCCAGTTCCCTGGAGTGCCGTTGGGTCTTTATTCTCATAAAGTCCCAGACCTTAGCGGCCCAAACCGGGCAAAGGTCTTTGGCGAGCTGGAGCTCGTCTTTGAAAATGTCGGGTACCCCGCGGATGTTTATTTCCGGGGGTCCTTCGACCTTGCTCCCGATGGCCCTTTCCAAGGCTTTCCAATCGTCTTCCAGTGCTGACAGCAACTGGCGTTCGATGGTCGGGAGTGAACATAGTTTTTCGAGGTGTTCAACCTCGGCCTTCTTGACCTTAATGGTCCGAGCAAGGGCTTCCTCTTTCTGCAGGTTGAACCATGTAGTTGATTCAGCCAAGAGGGGGGAGATGATGGAGGTAGACTCCTTCGAACATTGCACGGATGCGAATGGATTGTGCATTCCGGCGATCGACGTTGGCCACGTTTTGTTCGAGGAGTGGTTCTCGAGGGAGACAAGGAACTTGGAGGCGGCGAGATATTTGCCGTGGGTATCCATAGCCTTGTTGAGAACGGGGGGGAGGAGTTCGCGATATCTCGAGGGAATGGTGTCGCATAAGTCGCGAACACTCGAAGCCGCCGAGATTGCGTGGGAGGCACTTGCGAATAACCTCTTTCCGGAGGTGCCACCGATAGCCGCACTAGCGAATGCGTTGGCGGAGGGAGAGGGGCTGCGAAGCGAAAGCTTCTGAATTCGGGCAGCAGAGGAGGAAGACATATCGTAGTAGGTATTGGTGAGAGAGAGGAACCAAAAAATTCGGGTGAGCCGAGCGAGCGAAGCGAGCGAGGCGATTCTCTTGCCGGGCGGACAGCTGTGCTGATGGGAAGAGGACGTGAGAGTTGTTGTAATCGTGAAACAAAGTGTCGACAATAATCAAAAGAGATTGATCGTTTGTTTCGTTGACCTATGATCAACTCGTCAGGACGGGGGGAGAAGGGTGATACTTATACCTTTCCCCGTAGATGATGGTGGATGAAAGTCCATCGGGTGTGGAAGACGGGGGCGTGGGTTTGACCCTGAGCGCCCGTCGCGAGAAACGCAGTAAAGTCGTTAAATCGCTAGTGGTGTGATGCGAAAATTTGCGCTCGCCGCTCGTGGGAGGGTGTGAGGCAAATAGTTGTGCGTCGGCGACCTCGTATTCCAAGCGAGGTGTGGCACACCGATTTATCGGTGTGCGTGCCGTCATGCATGCATCCTGCAAGTAAGCCGGAACCGGAAGGCTTGCCAGAATAGGTAGTCATCGTTCCGCATATGCGCGTACTAGGATCATCCCTACTAGGACAACGCGCATGCATGCCTGCATGCGCATATGCACGAGCTCATCCGTGCATAGCCGAGGTGTGTACCGGATTAGTCTAGACAACTTCCAAATCGGGACACTTACCTAAAACGGAAATATTTCCTATTACGGAAAATTTCCTATTTCGGAAAGTGGGTACGACCTTCCTATTACGGAAGTGGCGCGCCAAGAGATTTCAGCCCCATGTACCAGCCACCACGTGATGCCATCACGTGCCCATGAGCCACCGCCACACGCCACCGCCACGCCGCCACAGTGCCACAGCTCAGCCACTCACGTGACTGCGCCACAACGCCACAGCGCCACACCGCCTAGCCCTAGCCGGTTAGGGTTAGGGGTTCGGGTTAGGGTTCGGGTCAGGGTTAGGGTTCGGGTTAGGGTTAGGCTAGGGTCAGGATTTCACTCCATGGCCGAGCTGTTCTCTTACCAGAGATGGGTAGTAGTGACTGATACATGATGATGTAACGATTGGTGTCGTCTCCATCATACCTGAAGCTGCCGTCCGAACCAACCTAATGATTCGCCTCCAGTGAGGTAAAACGGACTTATAATCAGGCGGGCTAAACCGTCTTATGGACGTAGTTAACCACCTTAATGGCGGTGGGATCCCTGGGGATGCCATCCGTCAACATCGTATCGATCAAGTCTACTTGCAGATTGGGCGAAGGGATTTCTCCTTACCATTCCACTTTGTTCAACGGGTTTCAAAGCCGTTGTCTTCGTAGGCGCGGGGACAGGGACCTTCGGGGCCGGCTTGTCCTTTATAGTGACCTCTTCCGAGATTCTATAACCGCGAATTATGTCAGCGTTATACTTGTTGTTGATTTCTCCGAGATTCCTAAATTTTCGGAGCGATAACATGATATGGGAGACGTCCTCGAGGGGAGTATCAGTCCTGTCGAGGCCATTTTCCATGGCTGTCCATACCTTACGAAGTTCTATGTGTTCCCATACGTCGTTATAAACGGATTTCAGGAAGATGGGGTTTCCTCCAAGGGCCTCGGGTGTGTCATCGTACCTTTGAGCCCATCTTTTGCTAGATTCTTGTGAAATCCAGGTTTGTAAAAGAGCGTCTAGGATAGCCACGCTGGAGGTATATATCTCTCACGTGATATACCTCCTCATAAAAGACTTTGCTGTTCCAGCAAAGGCGAGCCATCCTACAAATTTCCCCCACAAAAGCAGCACGTTTGACGTGTAGTGGGTGAAAAGAAATAAACGGGAGACGTTCATAGGAGTTGCATGGTTTTCGGTACGGTCTGAACGAAATATATCCTTGTTCGAGACTGATAGAAAGATCTAGGAAATCGCAAGTTTTTTCCTGTACCGACCATGTTAACTGGAGGCCATCTGCCTTGATGCATTCCAGTTGTTTGTACGCGGCCTTTTTAGTAGGTGCGCGAACCAAGACAAATACATCATCGATGTATCTTTTATATAGCGGAAAGCGGTCCGCAAAAGAGTTTTCAAAGTAGGCCATGTATAGATTGGCAACATCTGGTGCCGAGGGGATACCCATAGCAAGGCCTTCTTTTTGGTAGAAAACTTGGTCTTGATATTCGAACAGAAGATAATTATCTGACCATCTTGCGAGGTCCATATACATGTTTTTATAATTATCATCGTAACCAACGTCCACTGTTTCACCAATGATTTGGTGAGCACGTTCCCGAGGGATGTTTGGATACATGGCGACTACGTCGCCGGTGCAGAGCCAGTACTTTTCAGTAGAGTCTGTTCGGTAATCTTTAAGGATTTTGGCAAGTTCTTGCGTGGATTGAAGGATCCACCTACTCTCCTTAATGTACGGTTTGAGGCATTGAGATAAGACTTTACTCGCATTAGCAAGCGGATAGGAGTGACATGGCACAATCGGTCGGAGGGCCCAGGGTTCTTTATGAATCTTCGGGAGCCCGTGAAAATGTGGTAGTTCTTCGACCTTGAAGTCAAACTTTTCTATCGGATGCATAATGTAGTCCAAGATTTCCTTAGGCATCTCGGGATTCTTATACTCTTTAATCTGGGTAAGGACTGGTTTGAGTCGTGACCAGACAGCATATCTGCTATCCCCGATCATGTCAAAGTCCTTATTGCTATGTACCAGATGATCTAATTTTTCCAGGTACCATTCTTGTCTCACGATTGTGGTACCGAGGTTTTTGTCAGCCTGGAGTACTAGCAAATTGTTGTTTTTTCTCCAGGTTTGAAGCGCAATCAATTCTCTTTTGTAGCAAGGATGTCTACGCGAGGATCGTACTGCAGTGGGTATAGACGTAAGTTGGCGAACCAACTCACTCTTTCCTCTTTGCAGCATGTCTTCAACCCATCTCGGTGTGAATGGCGGGATTGAGTGGCTTTCTTCTTTAGGAATTCGCCATCTCGGATCCTCTTTTATGGTATTAGATATTTTTCGGTTTTGTGCAAAAAATACTTTCCATTTAATTCTTCTAGCTAAAGAATCGAAAGCAGTTACAGGAAAATCGAAACCAAAAACAGGAGGCGCAAGAAACCTATGACCCAAAGAAAGAAAATTGTCAATTTCTGAAGGGATTGACGATACCCCGGGCCCTAGTTTGACTCGAAAATCAGCATTGACGACCGTGGTAAACGGGATGCGTGATCGGATTATTTCTAGAGCTTTTTCGTGGGGGATATCGAGGATTTCTCGCGGAATGGAAGAGGGGTTTTCTACTGACCAATTGGAAGAACGAATCTTATTTTCTAGTTCTTCTTGCCCTTCTTCGGCGCAGGGCCAGCTTTGGGGTTGCTCACGATGCGTTTCCGCTTCTGAACCCCTTTGGCGCCGATACCTTTTGGTTTGGATCGGGCCTGCTGGCCGGAGCCCGACAATCGTTTCTTCGGGGCTTTTCCTTTTCCCTAGTGAAGAGTTAGTGGCATGAAGTTTATCCGATGCGGATGAACTTACCTGATTGCCGGTATGTCGAGGTTTATCGGCTCGTTTCTGGTGCCGAAGTTCCTCGCGGATGACTTCCCTGATGGTCTGGGTGGAAGGCCCAGAATCAACATCCATCGGGGTTGTAGTTGCATCCGCAACCTTTTCCTTTTTGGCATCCAGTTCCCTGGAGTGCCGTTGGGTCTTTATTCTCATAAAGTCCCAGACCTTAGCGGCCCAGACTGGGCAAAGGTCTTTGGCGAGCTGAAGCTCGTCTTTAAAAATATCGGGAACCCCGCGGATGTTTATTTCCGGAGGTCCTTCGATCTTGCTCCCAATAGCCCTTTCCAGGGCTTTCCAATCGTCCTCCAGTGCTTTCAGCAACTGTTGTTCGATGGTAGGGAGTGAGCATAGTTTTTCGAGGTGCTCAACCTCGGCCTTCTTGACCTTGATGGTCCTAGCAAGGGCTTCCTCTTTCTGCAGGTTGAACCAAGTAGTTGATTCAGCCAAGAGGGGGGAGATGATGGAGGTAGACTCTTTCGAACATTGCACGGATGCGAATGGATTGTGCATTCCGGCAATTGACGTTGGCCACGTTTTGTTCGAGGAGTGGTTCTCGAGGGAAACAAGGAATTTGGAGGCGGCGAGATATTTGCCGTGGGTGTCCATAGCCTTGTTGAGAACGGGGGGGAGGAGTTCGCGATATCTCGAGGGAATGGTGTCGCATAAGTCGCGAACACTCGAAGCCGCCGAGATTGCGTGGGAGGCACTTGCGAATAACCTCTTTCCGGAGGTGCCACCGATAGCCGCACTAGCGAATGCGTTGGCGGAGGGAGAGGGGCTGCGAAGCGAGAGCTTCTGAATACGGGCAGCGGAGGAGGAAGACATATTGTAGGTAAAGGTGAGAGAAGGGGAACCAAAAAATTCGGGTGAGCCGAGCGAGCGAAGCGAGCGAGGCGATTCTCTTGCCGGGCGGACAGCTGTGCTGATGGGAAGAGGACGTGAGAGTTGTTGTAATCGTGAAACAAAGTGTCGACAATAATCAAAGAGATTGATCGTTTGTTTCGTTGACCTATGATCAACTCGTCAGGACGGGGGGAGAAGGGCGATACTTATACCTTTCCCCGGAGATGATGGTGGATGATAGTCCATCGGGTGTGGAAGACGGGGGCGTGGGTTTGACCCTGAGCGCCCGTCGCGAGATACGCAGTAAAGTCGTAAAATCGCTAGTGGTGTGATGCGAAAAATTGCGTCGCCGCTCGTAAGAGGGTGTGAGGCAATTTAGTTGTGCGTCGGCGACCTCGTATTTCCAAGCGAGGTGTGGCACACCGATTTATCGGTGTGCATGCCGTCATGCATGCATCCTGCAAGTAAGCCGGAACCGGAAGGCTTGCCAAAATAGGTAGTCATCGTTCCGCATATGCGCGTACTAGGATTATCCCTACTAGGGCAACGCGCATGCATGCCTGCATGCGCATATGCACGAGCTCATCCGTGCATAGCCGAGGTGTGTACCGGATTAGTCTAGACAACTTCCAAAACGGGACACTTACCTAAAACGGAAATATTTCCTATTTCGGAAAGTGGGTACGACCTTCCTATTACGGAAGTGGCGCGCCAAGAGATTTCAGCCCCATGTACCAGCCACCACGTGACGCCATCACGTGCCCATGAGCCACCGCCACACGCCACCGCCACACCGCCACAACGCCACAGCTCAGCCACTCACGTGACTGCGCCACAACGCCACAGCGCCACACCGCCTAGCCACACTAGCCGGTTAGGGTTAGGGGTTCGGGTTAGGGTTCGGGTCAGGGTTAGCCGAGCGAGCGAAGCGAGCGAGGCGATTCTCTTGCCGGGCGGACAGCTGTGCTGATGGGAAGAGGACGTGAGAGTTGTTGTAATCGTGAAACAAAGTGTCGACAATAATCAAAGTAGATTGATCGTTTGTTTCGTTGACCTATGATCAACTGGTCAGGACGGGGGGAGAAGGGTGATACTTATACTTTTCCCCGTAGATGATGGTGGATGAAAGTCCATCGGGTGTGGAAGACGGGGGCGTGGGTTTGACCCTGAGCGCCCGTCGCGAGAAACGCAGTAAAGTCGTTAAATCGCTAGTGGTGTGATGCGAAAATTTGCGCTCGCCGCTCGCGGGAGGGTGTGAGGCAAATAGTTGTGCGTCGGCGACCTCGTATTCCAAGCGAGGTGTGGCACACCGATTTATCGGTGTGCGTGCCGTCATGCATGCATCCTGCAAGTAAGCCGGAACCGGAAGGCTTGCCAGAATAGGTAGTCATCGTTCCGCATATGCGCGTACTAGGATCATCCCTACTAGGACAACGCGCATGCATGCCTGCATGCGCATATGCACGAGCTCATCCGTGCATAGCCGAGGTGTGTACCGGATTAGTCTAGACAACTTCCAAATCGGGACACTTACCTAAAACGGAAATATTTCCTATTACGGAAAATTTCCTATTTCGGAAAGTGGGTACGACCTTCCTATTACGGAAGTGGCGCGCCAAGAGATTTCAGCCCCATGTACCAGCCACCACGTGATGCCATCACGTGCCCATGAGCCACCGCCACACGCCACCGCCACGCCGCCACAGTGCCACAGCTCAGCCACTCACGTGACTGCGCCACAACGCCACAGCGCCACACCGCCTAGCCACACTAGCCGGTTAGGGTTAGGGGTTCGGGTTAGGGTTCGGGTCAGGGTTAGGGTTCGGGTTAGGGTTAGGCTAGGGTCAGGATTTCACTCCATGGCCGAGCTGTTCTCTTACCAGAGATGGGTAGTAGTGACTGATACATGATGATGTAACGATTGGTGTCGTCTCCATTGCATACCTGAAGCTGCCGTCCGAACCAACCTAATGATTCGCCTCCAGTGAGGTAAAACGGACTTATAATCAGGCGGGCTAAACCGTCTTATGGACGTAGTTAACCACCTTAATGGCGGTGGGATCCCTGGGGATGCCATCCGTCAACATCGTATCGATCAAGTCTACTTGCAGATTGGGCGAAGGGATTTCTCCTTACCATTCCACTTTGTTCAACGGGTTTCAAAGCCGTTGTCTTCGTAGGCGCGGGGACAGGGACCTTCGGGGCCGGCTTGTCCTTTATAGTGACCTCTTCCGAGATTCTATAACCGCGAATTATGTCAGCGTTATACTTGTTGTTGATTTCTCCGAGATTCCTAAATTTTCGGAGCGATAACATGATATGGGAGACGTCCTCGAGGGGAGTATCAGTCCTGTCGAGGCCATTTTCCATGGCTGTCCATACCTTACGAAGTTCTATGTGTTCCCATACGTCGTTATAAACGGATTTCAGGAAGATGGGGTTTCCTCCAAGGGCCTCGGGTGTGTCATCGTACCTTTTTGAGCCCATCTTTTGCTAGATTCTTGTGAAATCCAGGTTTGTAAAAGACGTCTAGGATAGCCACGCTGGAGGTATATATCTCTCACGTGATATACCTCCTCATAAAAGACTTTGCTGTTCCAGCAAAGGCGAGCCATCCTACAAATTTCCCCCACAAAAGCAGCACGTTTGACGTGTAGTGGGTGAAAAGAAATAAACGGGAGACGTTCATAGGAGTTGCATGGTTTTCGGTACGGTCTGAACGAAATATATCCTTGTTCGAGACTGATAGAAAGATCTAGGAAATCGCAAGTTTTTTCCTGTACCGACCATGTTAACTGGAGGCCATCTGCCTTGATGCATTCCAGTTGTTTGTACGCGGCCTTTTTAGTAGGTGCGCGAACCAAGACAAATACATCATCGATGTATCTTTTGTATAGCGGAAAGCGGTCCGCAAAAGAGTTTTCAAAGTAGGCCATGTATAGATTGGCAACATCTGGTGCCGAGGGGATACCCATAGCAAGGCCTTCTTTTTGGTAGAAAACTTGGTCTTGATATTCGAACAGAAGATAATTATCTGACCATCTTGCGAGGTCCATATACATGTTTTTATAATTATCATCGTAACCAACGTCCACTGTTTCACCAATGATTTGGTGAGCACGTTCCCGAGGGATGTTTGGATACATGGCGACTACGTCGCCGGTGCAGAGCCAGTACTTTTCAGTAGAGTCTGTTCGGTAATCTTTAAGGATTTTGGCAAGTTCTTGCGTGGATTGAAGGATCCACCTACTCTCCTTAATGTACGGTTTGAGGCATTGAGATAAGACTTTACTCGCATTAGCAAGCGGATAGGAGTGACATGGCACAATCGGTCGGAGGGCCCAGGGTTCTTTATGAATCTTCGGGAGCCCGTGAAAATGTGGTAGTTCTTCGACCTTGAAGTCAAACTTTTCTATCGGATGCATAATGTAGTCCAAGATTTCCTTAGGCATCTCGGGATTCTTATACTCTTTAATCTGGGTAAGGACTGGTTTGAGTCGTGACCAGACAGCATATCTGCTATCCCCGATCATGTCAAAGTCCTTATTGCTATGTACCAGATGATCTAATTTTTCCAGGTACCATTCTTGTCTCACGATTGTGGTACCGAGGTTTTTGTCAGCCTGGAGTACTAGCAAATTGTTGTTTTTTCTCCAGGTTTGAAGTGCAATCAATTCTCTTTTGTAGCAAGGATGTCTACGCGAGGATCGTACTGCAGTGGGTATAGACGTAAGTTGGCGAACCAACTCACTCTTTCCTCTTTGCAGCATGTCTTCAACCCATCTCGGTGTGAATGGCGGGATTGAGTGGCTTTCTTCTTTAGGAATTCGCCATCTCGGATCCTCTTTTATGGTATTAGATACCTTTCGGTTTTGTGCAAAAAATACTTTCCATTTAATTCTTCTAGCTAAAGAATCGAAAGCAGTTACAGGAAAATCAAAACCAAAAACAGGAGGCGCAAGAAACCTATGACCCAAAGAAAGAAAATTGTCAATTTCTGATGAGCCGAGCGAGCGAAGCGAGCGAGGCGATTCTCTTGCCGGGCGGACAGCTGTGCTGATGGGAAGAGGACGTGAGAGTTGTTGTAATCGTGAAACAAAGTGTCGACAATAATCAAAAGAGATTGATCGTTTGTTTCGTTGACCTATGATCAACTCGTCAGGACGGGGGGAGAAGGGTGATACTTATACCTTTCCCCGTAGATGATGGTGGATGAAAGTCCATCGGGTGTGGAAGACGGGGGCGTGGGTTTGACCCTGAGCGCCCGTCGCGAGAAACGCAGTAAAGTCGTTAAATCGCTAGTGGTGTGATGCGAAAATTTGCGCTCGCCGCTCGTGGGAGGGTGTGAGGCAAATAGTTGTGCGTCGGCGACCTCGTATTCCAAGCGAGGTGTGGCACACCGATTTATCGGTGTGCGTGCCGTCATGCATGCATCCTGCAAGTAAGCCGGAACCGGAAGGCTTGCCAGAATAGGTAGTCATCGTTCCGCATATGCGCGTACTAGGATCATCCCTACTAGGACAACGCGCATGCATGCCTGCATGCGCATATGCACGAGCTCATCCGTGCATAGCCGAGGTGTGTACCGGATTAGTCTAGACAACTTCCAAATCGGGACACTTACCTAAAACGGAAATATTTCCTATTACGGAAAATTTCCTATTTCGGAAAGTGGGTACGACCTTCCTATTACGGAAGTGGCGCGCCAAGAGATTTCAGCCCCATGTACCAGCCACCACGTGATGCCATCACGTGCCCATGAGCCCGCCACACGCCACCGCCACGCCGCCACAGTGCCACAGCTCAGCCACTCACGTGACTGCGCCACAACGCCACAGCGCCACACCGCCTAGCCACACTAGCCGGTTAGGGTTAGGGGTTCGGGTTAGGGTTCGGGTCAGGGTTAGGGTTCGGGTTAGGGTTAGGGTTAGGGTTAGGGTTAGGGTTAGGGTTAGGGTTAGGGTTAGGGTTAGGGTTAGGGTTAGGGTTAGGGTTAGGGTTAGGGTTAGGGTTAGGGTTAGGGTTAGGGTTCCCAGCGGAGGACGCCCAAACCTCCCGCGCGAGTGACTT
>NW_003299148.1:411697-416550 GCF_000151645.1 Tuber melanosporum | reverse complement strand
CAATGCCCTCCTACGTCATCCGGCATTTTTTAATTGCAAACAATTGGGGTTCGGGAACCCCGTACCCTCTATGATTGTGCGCCCTACTGATTTAGGCTATCTCGGGACTGCAAAAACCATAAATTTAATAATAATCATTATAACAATATCCACGACAATCTCTCCTGCGATAGTTCCTTGTAGCTGGGTCATGCATGATTGTGCATACCTAACCAGCTGCCATGGGAAACTGTGCCGGCTCTCTAGGCAGTCTTCACCACAGATCCCCTAAGAGACGCTGTAAACCCTTTAAGCTCTTTCAGCTTCAAATTCTATCCCCCCCCAACCCCCCCCAAATATAGCCGTTCTCCAATGCGTTATGCGTTGCTAGATCTTGGTCGCCAAATCCTTCAGAAAACCATTGCACATGAACAGAAGTTGTTCTAAAATTTGATGACACTTTAGTGGACTCCTGAGCAAGGGTTGATAACCCACGGCCGGACTGGCGGGTGCGGAGGGTATCATAGATAGAGTGAGATATGGCAGGGTTGGAAATAGGGATATATTTATATCCCCCTCTCTGAAAGTATTAGGGTCGAAGATCTTATTCGATCAGGGGTCGTTCAGTGCTGTATCATCATAGATCAGACCTCATTTCTCACTTTAGCAATCTCGCCCTTATCTCCAGTGTTAGTAGAAGGCTCCCCACTCGCTATATACGGTATCTTTGTAGCTTATTTTCCCCCCTTACGGTACTTTCTTCCCATCTCCACTACCCTCTGAGCATGCTCCTGCCTGAGATCTTAATGCGGAAACACTAGGGACCAATATGGAGAGCAAACTAGCCAAAGTGCTGTTCGTTGCAAGGCGTGCACATGACTTTATTCCTCACAATCGCGTGGAGCAGGAAAAGTTAAAGCTGAATTTTATTTTAGCTTATCTTATGCTTTACTTAACTTTAGACTTTGGCGTTGTACCAGTTATGAAGAAGCGACATCTACTTCAAACTCAGCAGAAGCGGGATGGAGAAAAGATTTCCTACTTCCAGGAATTATTATTGAAGGCAGAAGGAATCTGTATCCCCCTACATGCCTTAAGCAATTACATTAGGTTTGATAAGGTCTTTTGGGAAATTGTGCAGACCACTGGAGGTTCTCCCTCCCAATCCTGGCGGTCGATGGACCTGGTATTACTGTTCTTGCCCGGGAGAATGGTCCACGAAGCAATCATATCCTGCTCTTAGGTTATAAGTTACGCAATAGCTTGGTATAGATGTGCAGCTCGTAGGCATTTGCACCAGTTGTAGTTGAGGTCCTATTTATGAGTTCTGTGTGTCAATATTCTTTGAAGAAAATGTCTAACTTTCTTCTTACTAGTCTACTTCTATCTAGCTTTCTCGGTGCTTGTTTTACTCGTGTCTGAGCAAAGAATGGGCACCTCTTTTGGAATAGTCCCCCTCAGATCCATTTACAATAACACGTTGATGCTGATTTGGGATGGAGCTACAATGATATACTGAGCAGTGAAAACAAATATCATTGATTCAACAAATATCCCCCCCCTTCCTCCGACCCCCTGACCTGGGTTCCCAACAGTAAACTATCTCATTAAGGATTAAACCTATTATCACCTCCACAGGCTTGAACTCGCAGTAAATTTACATGGAAGTTCAGATAAAAACAATCAATAAGTTCTTAGGGTAAACACTTCTACTTATTATATAATGCCTCCTGTACATGCTGTAATGGGAGCTCCCTCTGGCAAGATGGATCCCGAGGTTACAACCATACTGAGATGAATTCTTGTGGGAATAAATATAATAAAATTTCAAAGTCTCAGTAGTAGAGTTTGAAGAAACAAAACAGTAAAACTTAATATTGTTAAGCCACAGCTTTACTCAATTAAGTCCTGATCTCGAGAGATAGTTGATTACCAGAGTAGAGGAGAACTCACATATAATTAAGTAGATTTCATATACTGCCAGTCGCGTGAAAAATGTTTGTGGACATGACTGTCTTGGCACACCTCGACATATGCCTGAACCTATATACACCACCTGATATCGCCAAAATCATAATAGTGAGAGAAATAAAACAAGTATAGTAGAAAAGTAAAGTACAATCTGCCTAGACTACCATCGTGTAATGCCTCCTCCAGACTGTGCCAATGCTGAGATTTGGTTTGGCATTTTGTTAATCTATTTTGACATCTATGGCCATGGTAAATCCTCCCACAGCCCTTGGACAACGTCGATGATCTCTTCCCATCCATAGAGACGTTTATTGGGATCCCTCATAGCCCTCCTGAACTTGACTTTTCATACCGTCCAGACATTCTTAATGGGATTCATGTCTGGAGAGTGTGGAGGCAAAATTCATCCTTTTTATCCTATTAAGAAAGTGAAACTTCCTAGTATACTGTGAGGTATGATAACTTGCACTGTCTTCACTAGTCTGAACACCATTCTCAAAACCTCCCATACACTCATAGAGTGGTAAGAGGTGGGGGACTATGATTTCGTTCACATATTGAACTGAATTCAGTCCACCTCTATTAATTTTACTCATTTTCTCCTTTTCAGTTTGTTTCCGTATTAGAGTAAGCTTTGTATGTCCAATTGCAGGAAATGCAGTAAAGAACATGATCGTAACTGGCTCTCCAAAGAAAGTTGGAGCCAGATATCATTCCTCAAAGATGGTACCGGTGGGCGACAAAGTGTAGGATGGAGGTGTCATGAACCAATTTGGAAGTAAACCTCATCAGTAAAAACATGCTACTTCCACCAGGTGCCTGAGCAGTGGGGATGGAAGCAGGTAAATTGATATCGTTAAGAGCAATTTTTAGGACTTAATTAAGGTTTATGATAGTAAACTCAGACTCACAGTTTTTGGTGTCGTAGGGAGTCTCCTACTGCATGTTTAGACACATCAAGGTCTAAGGAGCTCATAATATCATGCAATGTTGCATGAGAGTCTGACATAGAGATAATCTTCAGGTATCTCTCATCGCTTGAGGACAATTTTCTTGGAGTCCTAGACCGTGGTGTGGGGTCTATTTTATGATTCTCTTACTAGGAGGTCACGATCTTGTGAGCTGCGCATTTTGAAATCTCAAGTTCCTCAGCAATTTTGCGATAAGATTTACTAGCAGTATGCCGCTCGATCATGGATATGCAATCCTTGTAATCAATCTTGCTGTTTTTCTTGTACTTGGATTTTGGCATCATGTGGTTGTTACTACGATTAAGATTTCTTCCCATCGGAGGTGACCTTTCTGTATGTCTTGCAAAGTCCGATGTCCACAAACCTCTTTTATGCGGCTGCTGCCAGTTGCTCCCCATCACTACTTTGCATTTGTTAGCACCCAACTGCCTTGGGCTGTCTAGCTAACCTCTATGGATCGGGCTAAAGATCCTCTGTAGTAAAGAAGACTACTTTGTGGTTTGCTAATATCCACCTGACAGAAGTGTTTTAGCTGCTGCATCTGCAATGCAACTGCGGGAGTAAAAACTCTTCTTATCGTGGACATGTTAGTAGTGAGCTGACATGCTTGAGTGGATGCAATACCAACTATGGAACTTTCTACCCATATACACTTAGTCTTCTATGAGCACCCGCAGCCCTAAACATCTATCCAGTTCTACTCTATTCTATATCATTCAAGATGATTGTCACATATCTCCCCCGATTGACCCCTTTGGAGATTAACTACCAATAGGCACTACCCACAGACAACCCACCTAGATGTAAATCTCATTGTGACCTCAGAATAGTGGCTCAGAGTCCTTAACGATTCTCTAATACAATTACACTTTTGGGGCAACAGACTTCAGTTACCTTGCCTATTGGCATACAGTAACCTGTAACGATCCCTTCTCAGATAGTTAGTTCTTGGCGACAGGGAACGATACTTCCCTTCTTCTTATATTTCTTTCCTTAGTCTTTCGATAGCACTAGGCCTCTGCCTACGTTGCCAATAGTACAAGACCTTTGTCTTCCATCGGGAACGCCTATCGTAAGCTTTCTCTGACTCTTCTTCGTGAAGAGCTTTCCTTGGTGTAACAATAACATTGCAATAAAGATAAAGATCATAAAGGTGTTTTATATTCGTTAAAGTAATAAGTAGGAAAAGTACTTAGAATAAAGCATGAAGAACCTATTCTCCTTGGCCGCATCGGCCTCCTTATATAGTGTTCTTCCCGCTCGTAGTCATGTGACCCAAAGTGGTCACATGTGCGAAACCAAATCATAATAAACTAGTCATGTGACCAAAATGGTAACATGCTCAAAACCCATCACCTCTCATAGCAAGGTCATGTGCAAAAACTCATAAACCAATCATAACACAATAAACAAATTATATGACTCAACTGAGTCATATGCGTGAAGCCTATGACCTCATAATGAGGTCATGTGTGAAACATAAATCATATGCGTAAGGCATACTCGCAAGGTACACTCGCAAGGCATACTTGTTAAGCGCACGTCCTATGACTCATATTTGAGCCATGTGTGAAAGCATCACAAATCCCACATATAACAAATCATAAGACTCGAATGAGTCATGTGTGAAACAATAACATACCTGCGACTCATAAGCATATGTCACGTGAAAACCTTTTCCTCGCTAAGCCATATTCATGACATTAGCTCCTCTCTCCCTAAGCCTGAGTTCTATCAGGCTCTTTCTCCAAGCTTCAATAGTTCCTGTCCTGCTGAGCGCATGGACCTCCGAAGCCTAGTAAACTTGTCATCTGCTTTCCTCCATTTTACCCTCACTGTTTCTAAGGTAAGGGTCACCATCTTGATCGTGTGCCTCTGAACATCATTCAGTGGTTGTAGCTCCGCGATTATTTTGTCGTTTGCCGAATTTGT
>NW_003299148.1:371391-411547 GCF_000151645.1 Tuber melanosporum | reverse complement strand
GGGGCGGATGCACTTACATAAAACAACCACGGCCTGACCAAGTGGTTCCCGAAGTCCTTGAATTTACCTGTGTAGTCTCCTGGCGTTCAGTTCCATTTCTGTTGATGAGTTTTGGGCTCCCCCCCTCCCTAGGCCTCATCCTCGAGGCCTTAGCTCTCTGCCATACTGTAGCATCCTTTCCTTCTAACTCTTTCTTTGTCCCATCTTTCTGTAGATAGTATTCCACTGAGATTTTCTTCATCCTATGCATCTTGCACGTGTTGTTGAAGCACTGTTTCCAGTACTTTGAGGCATGGTTTGGGTACTGACCAAACTTTTTGTATTCTTTTGGGAACCATCCTGAGCCTTCCGTGTCCCCATAGTGTGTGGGACATACATCGTCGTAGTATACCGTCTATGACATGGCGTTATGCTGTGCTTGTTTTTCCCTTTTCTGAGTTCTTCGTCAGTTGGTCCCTTAAATGAATATTTGGGGCTGGTTGGTGTGGTTTGGCGGGGGCTATCGCCCTAGCCCTCATGTTGTTGCAATAGTGCGGGAGCCTTTCCCTCGCCTCTTTCTTGGTTGAATGTGATTGTTACCTGGGCTGGGCTTGCCTGAGTATCACTGGTGGAATGTTGAGAGGGCATCTTGTACGTGTTTGAAGTTTTGTGCGTAGTACCAAGTTTTATCATGATCAGGCGAATATCCTGTCCACTTGGCTCAGTATTAGAGGTGACCGTGGAAGAAGCGAGAATTAACTATTTCGTCCAGCTCGTATTCTGGTTCTCTGTTGAGTTTGATTGGAGGAGGAGGAATAATTGATTGTAAGGGGAACTTATTGTCCTTGTGTAATTTGAGGAGTGAGATGTGGAATGTGTTGTGTATTTGTATCGAGGATGGAAGGTCGAGTTTATAAGCTCGGCTACCTACCCTTTCCAGTATCTTGAATGGTCCGATTTTCTTGTAGTCCAATTTCTTGGATGGTCGCGTCGCATAGATATTGGGTGGTATTAGCCATACTATATCTGCCAGTTGTATGTTTGGATCCGGTCTTTGGTGCTTATCGTGTTGTTCTTTTTGCCGTCGTTGTGCTTGACTCATTTCGTATTGTAATATCTTGTGTAGTTTTCCCATATCCGTTTTGTCCGGTATTATGCCGTTAATCATAGGATAGGTGGTCTGACATTATGGATGTTGTCCATAATTCGTGAAGAAGGGTGTTGTGTTGATCATTTCTTGTTCTCCATTGTTATATGCGAATTTGGCCATTGATAGCAGTTTGTACCAACCATCTTGTTGGTAATTGACATAGGTCCGTAAATATTGCTCAAGTATCGCATTTACCTGTTCCGTTTGTCCATCCATTTGCAGGTGAAATGCTATGCTTAGCCTGTTTTGTATCCCCATTTCTCCAGTTACTTTTCTCCACAATCCTGATATGAATAGTGTTCCTCGGTCGGTAATGATATTCTTTGGGATGCCATGAAGTTGGAAGACTTCTTGGAAGGATATTTGTATAAAATTCCTCATGTCTATATCTTTTCTAACCAGAATAAAATGACTCATTTTGGTCAGACGATCCACCACAACCAGGATGCTATCACAATTTTCTGATACTGGTAGGTCCTTGATGAAATCTATAGTAATTGTTTCCCATGGTTGTTTGGGAACTTCGTTTGATTTCAGTAATCCGTATGGTGCTTGTTTAGCCGTTTTCGTCCTTTGGCATACGTCACAATTCTTGACATATCTTTTGACATCTTTGCGCAGTCCTGGCCAATAGAATGACCTAGTGATAAATTCTGTGGTTTTCGCCGTTCCTTTGTGTCCTGCCATTCGGATATCGTGGTATTGTCATATGATGTCTGTTCTTATCTTTTCTTCTTCCGGATTCCATTGTTTTCTGTCGTACTATATGTTTCTATCCTCCCATTGGCATAAACACAGAGCAATTCCTTTCATCTCCTTTTTTCCTTCCTTCAATGCCTCTCTTATTGTCTGAATTGTTTTGTCTCCTTCATTTGCCTTCTCTATTTCTTTTTCTTCCGTTGATGTGAATTGGATAACCTCCATTGCCTCGAAGCAGGTTTTTGGTAATAGTGTTCGTGTTTTTTGTTTAATTCTTTAATCTTCTTTTTTTTGTGGTTTGTTGCTTGCAATTGTTGTGAGAGCGTCTGGCTTTCCGCTCTCTTTGCCTGGTCGGTATTCAATTTTGAAGTTGTATTTGCTAAGGTGTTCTATCCACCTTATCTGGTGGTTGTTCAATTCCTTCATAGTCATGAATGGGGCCAGGTTCTTGTGATCGGTTAGAACTCGTACTGGATGGTCGTTGTTCACAATGTATCTCCTCTATTCCTTTAATGGTTGAACTATTGCTAATAGTTCTTTATTTGCAACATTGTAGTTGCATTCTGCTGTTGTCATTTTCTTTGATCAATAAGACACTGGTCTCCATTTTCTGTCTTTGCATTGTTATAATAGTATGCCTGAACACACATATTTTGAGGTATCCATTTTGATCATTGTCCTTCGGTTTGGGTCGAAGTGTACCAGTATAGGTGCCGATGTTAGATGTGTCCGAATAGCATCTTATGCTTTTTGTTCTGTTTCCCCCTATTCCCATTTCTTGTCTTTCTTGATTAGATTATACAGTAGTTTTACAAGCCTGCTAAACCCTTCTATGAACCTTCGATAAAAGTTGCAGAATCCCATAAAGCACTGAACATCTGTTTTGTTGTTTAGTTTAGCCTAATCCCATTTTGCTACTATTTTGACCGGGTCGACTTTGACCCCTATCCGATTGATGATAAATCCGAGGTATTCTGTTTCTTTCTTATGGAATTAGCATTTCGTTGGTTTGATCTTCATTCCTGATCCTTGTATTGTGGCCATAATGGTGCTGACATTGTTCTGATATTGTTGCATGTTTTCTGAGTAGATGAGTACATCATCTAAGTTTATGATGCAACATATGTCGAGGTACTTATTGAGTACCTTGTTGATTCATCGTTGGAATGAAGCTGGTGCATTGGTTAGCCCGAAAAGCATAACCAAGTATTCGAACATCCCGTATCTTGAGGCTAATGCAGTTTTCCATTCGTCTCCTGCTTTGATGCGTATATTGTAGTATGCGTCTTTGATGTCGAGTTTGGTGAAGTATTTTGCTGACTATAGTCTATCCAGTACCTCTCCGATTAAGGGTAGTGGATCTCAATCTTGCTTGGTAACTGAATTGAGGGCTCTGTAGTCTACACAGAGTCTTATTTTTCCATCTTTCTTTTTGATGAATAGTATCGGAGATCCTGCTGATGCAAAGGAGTCTCTGATCCATCCTCGCTTTATGTTTTACTCGATGTACTTTCTAAGTTCTTCGAGCTCCGCTTCTCTTAGTGGGTATAACCTCTTGTAGGGAATCTCTTTTATTTTTGCCGTTTTCTCGTCTTTGTTCAGCTAAATTTCATGGTCAATTCCAGGTCTTCGGGGTGGTAGCCCCATAGCTTCTTCTTCTTGGAATAGATTTGTGAATTGATGATATTCCTTTGAAATCAATTCTTTCCATCCTTTTTTGCTTTGGTATTTCTTGTCTGGGATTGCTAGTTCCGTGCTGATATTGATTTTTGCCAGAACCACTTTCTCGTCTTCGTATGTCCATTGGAGAATTCCCATTGTATCTCCCCTTTGATAGTACCGTTCAAAGGCTTGTGCTCTGATCTCTTTGATCTCGATTCTTTTTGTTGTATCGGGCTGGTTCTGGTCTGTGCTTCCAAATCCCTTGTCTCCTTGTATGGTTTCTTCCAGTTGATCTACTTCGTGCAGATCCTCCTTGTTGATTTTTTCGATGATCAACTGTGCAATTCGATCGCCTTTCTGGACTTTATAGTCCTCTTAAGCCAGGTTGGCCAAGACCACTTTGATTTCACCTGTAAAGTCGGTGTCGATCACCCCTGCCATGGTCATGAGTCGATATTTGACTGCTAGACTACTGTGGGGTAATATCCACCCATAGGTGCCTTCTGGTAGTCTGATGGCTATTCCTGTCGCTATTGTTGCTTGCCCGTTAGCAGGTATCTTGGTTTCTCTGTTGGCATACAGGTCGTGTCCTGCTGCCCCTTTGGAATCCTTAGTAGGCACTTTTGCCCCTTGGTCCAACTTTTGTATCTGGACTCTCTTGTCTTGTCTTATCTCGGCGAACTTCGCATGTAAAGCCTTCTCTTCCACTTCCCGTATTAGTGTCAAGTAGGCCACCGGTGAGCTGTTGAGACATCGTGTCTTGCACAGTTCACTGGTAAAGGTCATCTTATTCTGGTTCCAATTGATTGTTGGGTTATGTTTTCATAACCATGGTATCCCTAGGACTATCTCATGGTTCTTGAGATCTGCTACCTGAAAGGTTGCCATTTCCCTATGGCTGTCAATGTCCATAGGTACTGTCACTGTATAGGTTATAAAACCCATTGCACTTGGCTTTCCATCTGCTAGGTAGACCTGTCTTGCTTTCTTCGCTTTCTTGGTATGGAGGCTGAATTTGTCGCAGATTTCCTTGTCAATGAAATCTCCGGTAGCCCTTCAGTCAAACATTACATATATCATTATTTCTTTGTGCTTTTTGTTGTGTATCCTCATTTTGATCATCACATGATCTCCATCTTCTTCTCCCTTTTGCGAATGTAGTACTGTATAGTAGTTTGCTAACTTGATGGGTTTTTCAGGTCCACATCTTGGGTCTCCCAGACCACAGTTTACTGGGGAACCTCGTCGTTTTCCTCCGGTGAATCTTCTGCGATTATTTCGCGAATGTTGCTCCTCTTTTGAGTTTGAAAGCGGTTGTTTCCAGCAGTCCTAGTTTCTTGGTATCCACTCTCTGGTCGGCTTCTGCATTCTCGTATCCGATGTCCTGCCTTTCTGCACCTCAAGCAGAGTTTCCCATTTATTCTTCTAGCATATTCTTCCTTTGACAGGTTTAGAGCAGGTCCTGCATATGATTTATCCAACTCCATTGGTTCTCCTGGTAGTAATGCTCTGCTTTCACCTTGAGCTGCCTGTGGTTTGAAGGTTCCATCCACGTTTCTGGATAATTGGGCCATCCTATGTACAATGGTGTTCTCTGAGTTGTTTCGAACCATGTTTAGTTTGCTTTCTTAATCCATTGTCCATCTTGCAAATTGTTCTACTGTTATGTAGCGTGAGTTGGAGATTCCCCATGCCTCTCGGAGTCTCTCGCTAGAGTTTCTTAGGAGGATGATGTAGAGGGTAGCATCATCAAATTCTGCCTCATATTCCAACAGTCGGCATTCGTTCCAATATACCAAAAAGGTCTGTTTTCCTTATTGGAGTTTCTCCAGCTTTCGTCTTGCTGTTTCCTTAGTGTTGGGATCTCCGAATTGTTCAAAGAGTGTCCCCTTGAATTCCTCGTACGTGACCTATTCCCTCTATTTCCTTCCATCTTGGAAGGGCATGATCCATTGTCCCGTGGGTCCACTGAGTAGAGATTCCACATAGAGAATCTTGATCTCATTGTGGTATTCTCCATATCCCTTGACAGCAAAATACACTTCGTATTGTGTCAGGAATAGTCACAGCTTATCTTCAGCTCCTTCATATGTGTCGGGTTCTTTTACTTTCGGTTGCTGAATATTTCCTTGTCCTGTGTTTTGTGTTGCTGCTAGAAATGCCTGAAACTGATTTTCAGTCATTCCAAGTATGCTAGTGCCTAGTGTCGGAGCGGCCAGGGTGGCTGGAGTTGGTGGTACAGGTACTGCTGATCCTGACATTCTCTCAGGTCATGGGGTTCTGGAGAAGAGCTATCGACTGGTGATCCCTTCTCTGGGGTTACTGGGCTTGCTGCCCTTGAGGGCTCTGCTGAGACATAATCTAGGGTGTCACTAAATCCCCCTAGGTTAAGGTTTTGATTGTCGATATCGGTATCGCCTTCCCTATCTGGGTTGAAGGATACCGTCTTGTATCCTTTGGCGTCGCACTAGGCGACGCTTTGTAATATAAAAATCCCTCCTCGGATAGTTAGTTCTTGGTAACAGGGAATGATACTTCTCTTCTTCTGTTTCTTTTCTTAGTCTTACAATAGCACTAGGCCTCCGCGTACGTTGCCGATAGTACAAGATCTCTGTCTTCTATCGGGAATGCATATCGTAAGCTTTCTCTAACTCTTCTTTATGAAGAGTTTTCCTTGGCATAACGATAACATTGCAATAAAGATAAAGATCGTAACGGTGTTTTATATTTATTAAAGTAATAAGTAGGAAAAGTACTTAGAACAAAGCGTTAAGAACCTATTCTCCTCGGCCGCATCGGCCTCCTTATATAGTGTTCTTCCCGCCTGTACTCATGTGACCCAAAGTGGTCACATGTGTGAAACCAAATCATAACAAATGAGTCATGTGACCAAAATGGTCACATGCTCAAAACCCATGACCTCATAGCGAGGTCATGTGCAAAAACTCATAAACCCATCATAACACAATAAACAAATCATATGACTCAACTGAGTTATATGCATGAAACCCATGACCTCATAATGAGGTTATGTGCTAAATATAAATCATATACGCAAGGCATACCCGCAAGGCACACTCAGAAGGCATACTCGTCAAGCGCACATCCTATGACTCATATATGAGCCATGTGCGAAAGTATTACAAATCCCACACATAACAAATCATATGACTCGAATGAGTCATATGTGTGAAACAATAACATACCAGTGACTCATAACCATGTGTTACATGAAAACCTTTTCCTTGGCAAGCCATATTCGTGACATAACCTTACATACTACCTCTAACTTCAATATGGTATTACTCTATCAGCTCTGGTCTGTTTTGCATGAAACATCCTGGAGACCATTCTCCAGGTTCCTCTCTGCCCCTTTATATATCCTCCAGAGAGCTTCCGCTTGACTGGATGGTGTTAGCATATACAGTGCTACAGGAGCCTCTCTACCAGTAGACTTTTACTAGACTTACAGCAGCTCGTGAGGGTATCACCCATGATACTAGGGACTTATAACTGGGCTGGAGGGAGGTGTTAGTAACTACACTTCCAGGTTATAGCTTGTTCGGAGCTCAACTAGCTGTGCAGGAGTGATCTACAAAGCCTGAAATTCGAACACTCTGTGTAGTTTCATGTAACTATAACGATCCTACTCCTCTGTACTTAGTTCTTCGACACGTAACAACCTTACCTCTTTAGTTTCTCTGATACCTCGATAGCTCAGAAAGTTCCTATCATCACTATCACTTCTGTTAATGAGGATAATATCATACTTGTGTTACCTCTTGTAAGCGAGACCTCTTTCTTAAGTAGTGTTATGCAAAGCGTGTGTAAAGTATTGATTCGACTTGTAGTAAAGGAAAGAACTTAGGTGGTTGCATGAGGAGTCTATACTGGAGGTCTTTTTTTTATTTTTATAATCATTTAGTTACTTGTTTAAGGTACAAGAACATTGCATGCAGCGCTAGCTATGGCGTTAAGAAAACCCCTCCACCCCAGACCAAGAGAAAACCTGTACTCCCAAGACCCTCTGATATGGGCCCAACCACACATACTCCAAGGGTGACCAACTCAGGTGCCCAGCCTGCGGGCCTCATGACTTGAACGCGAAAGGGTCTCGCCTAGAAGCCAACCAAAAGCCTAAGAAGATTCCTCGCCCGAAAGAAAACCCCACCCACTAACTACATGTAGCCAACAGGAAGGAAATCAAACAAGCTAGGCAGGAAAGTATAAGGAAAAACTCCATCCCGTAAACTACTAGACCCGTAAGGGCCACAAAGGGAAATAACAACTGCCCACTGTACCACCAGATCTGCCATTTTTAAAGAACCGCTCCCAAAGTGGGGGGCCGGCGAAGAGTCCTATAGCTAAGCGCCCCTAACCAGCTAAGCCACAGAAGTAGTGCAATACCATGGCCCACCAATCGAGAACAGAGGCCACGGTGCCAGGCCCAAGGAGTGGATGTCAGGCAGGGGGGATGCCACCCAGTAGTAGGATGCCAGCCAAAGATCGACCATGGGCAGGTAGCAGGCAGAAGCCCCAGAACACCACGCGGCGGAGGGAGGAAGTAGTAGGATACCAGCTAAGGAGGGAAGGCAGTAGAGTGCGAGCCAACGTGACTGAAGTAGAAGTTGAAGGTAGGACCAAAGGCCCCTGTGCAAACCCGACTGTGAACTGAACTGATTCCATATTACTGCGTCTCTCATGTAGTCTCTTGGTCTCTGAGAGATAGCGTCACTTAGTGGAAGGGATTCCACCAGTGGTAGGGAGGTGGAAGGGTGAGGTGAGGAAGGCAATCGAAACTTGAACCATGGGACTAGGAGGGTATGGTTAGATCTCACCGTGAGACAGACCCCGAAGTTACTAGCTGAGGTGTTCTCCAATGAGGATCATGCAAGTGGGGAGAAGGACATCCACCACTGCCAGTACCACGAGGAAGCGAAGAGAGGAAGCTGACTGTGCCAAAGCTAAGTGAGCCCCTCTTAGCAAGACAGGACTACTGGGTGAGTCCAGATAACTCCCCCATCAAGCAGACAAGAGACAAGCGAGGCCAAAGCGAGAGAGGATGGAAGAGTTAACTGTGCCCCTAGGCAGGAACTATCAAGGAGGCAGAGAGGAGTAGGGGGGGCCCACGATAGCTGATGTGGTGTTGCCAAACTGTGTTGGTGGAAAATAGGAGCGACGGAGTGTGCTGTACTGGAGGTCTTTTTTTTTTTTTATAATCTTATTTATTTATCTGTTTTAATGAAAGTAAGACCGGGAGTCATATCAGCTTTCGCCATGTAGACCCGCACCTCCATCCCGCCTTGATCTCAAGTAGACAGAAGAAAAACTGTGACCCCAGAAGGGCTAACACCAGCAGCCAGATGCCCAACCCTAAGGTCCCACGGCTTGAGCGCAGAGGGGTCTCTCTTAGAGCTACCGATACCCAACCAGTCCTTGATTTAAAAAACTCCCCCACAAGTCTCCCGCATGGCTATCTACAAATGGTAAAGACAGAAAGCCCAGAAACCCATCCTTCAAAGTAAGGAAAAACCCCCATCCAGACAGTACACCCTCCACCGAACAGAAGAAAACCAAAACCAGAGTAACCCCAAACCAGAGGCTGAAGCCAATCCCTCGCCTACAACAACGAGATACCAACCCAACCCGTGCCCCTCGCTTGGGACAAACCAATGGCCAGGACTCGCCAGTGAAGTTGAAAAAACGAATAGATACGCTGTATAGGTGACATAAACGTATGTCTTAGGCATATAGCCCACGGTCGCAAGCAGGAGAAACGGAAAGGAAAAAGTGCCCGCTGTAAGCAGGAGGGATTAGCAGAACGAGAGCCCCAAGCCGTCCATCCGGGAGGGCCGAAGGGGCTGCCCGAAGCAGCAAAAGACGGAGAGGTAGTAGGGTACCAGCCGACAGTAGTAGGGTACCAGTCGACGCGTGAAAAGAGAAAAAGGGAGGAAGGGCCAAAGGCCCCAGTACTGATCCAACCAACCAAAACCCATCGCCGTATTACTGCGTCTCTCATGTTGTCCCTTGTTCTCTGAGAGATAGCTTCACTTAGTGGAAGGGGTCCCACCGGCGGTAGGTAGGCAGAAGGGTGAGGTGAGGAAGGCAACCAGACTTGAACTGAGCGACTAGGAGGGTATGGCCAAATCTCACCGTGAGACAGACCCCGAAGTTACTAGCTGTGGCGTTCCCCAACGGGGATCGTGCAAGTGGGGAGAAGGATGTCCACCACTGCCAGCGCAGTCCGGAAACGAAGAGAGGAAACCAACCATTCTAAAGCTAAGTGAGTACCTATTAACAAGACAGGACTACTGGGCGAGCCCAGATAACTCCCCCATCAAGCAGACAAGAGACAAGGGAGGCCAAAGCGGGAGAGGATGGAAGAGTTAACCTTGCCCCTAAGCAGGAACCATTGAGGGGGCAGATGGGAGTGGGGGGAGCCCACAATAGTTGACGTGGTGTTGCCAAACTATGTGGGAGGAAAATAGGAGCGATGGAGCATGCTGTACTGGAGGTCTTTTTTTTTTTTTTTTTTTGTAATCTTATTTATTTATTCGTTTTAACGAAAGTAAGACTGGGGGTCATATCAGCTTTTGCCATGTAGACCCGCACCTCCACCCCGCTTCGTTCTCAAGCAGCCAGAAGAAAAACCGTTACCCCAGAAAGGCACACACTAACAGCCAGGTGGCCACCCAGAAGAGCCTACAACTTGAACGTGGAGGGGTCTCGCTTAGAGCCACCAACACCCAACCACTGTACTGGAGGTCTTTTTTTTTTTTTTTTTTTTTTAAAAAATCATTTACTTGTTTAAGGTACAAGAACATCGCATGCAGTGCTAGCTATGGCGTTAAGAAAACCCCTCCACTCCGGACCAAGAGAAAACCTGTACCCCCAAGACCCTCTGGTATGGGCCCAACCACACACACTCCAAGGGCGACCAGCTCAGGTGCCTAGCCCGCAGGCCTCATGACTTGAACGCGAAAGGGTCTTCCCTAGAAGCCAACCAAAAGCCCAAGAAGATTCCTCGCCTGAAAGAAAACCCCACCCACTAACTACACGTAGCCAACAGGAAGGAAACCAAACAAGCTAGGCAGGAAAGCATAAGGAAAAACTCCATCCCGTAAACTACAAGACCCATAGGGCCACAAAAGAAAATAACTACAGCCCACCATACCACCAGATTTGCCGTTATTTAAAGAACCACCCCCGAAGTGGGCGGCCGGCAACAAGCCCTAAGGCTGAGCGCCCCCAACCAGCTAGGCCACAGATGTAGTGCAATACTATGGCCCGCCAATCGAGAACAGAGGCCACGGTGCCAGGCCCAAGGAATGGATGCTCGGCAGAGGGGGTGCCGCTCAGCAGTAGGATGCCAGCCAAAGGAAGGAGGGAGTAGGGTACCAGCCTAGGAGGGAAGGCAGTAGGGTGCGAGCCGACGCGACCGAAGTGGAAAGTGGAGGTAGGGCCAAAGGCCTCAGTGCAAACCCGACCGTAGACCGAACCGACGTATTACCGCATCTGTCATGTAGTCCCTTGTTCTCCGAGAGATAACATCACTTAGTGGAAGGGATCCCACCGGCAGCAGGGAGATGGAAGGGCGAGGTGAGGAAGGTAACCAAACTTGAACCGAGCGACTAGGAGGGCATGATCAAATCTCACCACGAGACAGACCCCGAAGTTACTAGCCGAGGCGTTCCCCAATGGGGATCGTGCAAGTGGGGAGAAGGACGTCCACTACTGCCAGTGCCGTCCGGAAGCGAAGAGACGAAGCCGACCGTGCTAAAGCTAAGCGAGCTCCTATTAGCAAGACAGGACTACTGGGCGAGCCCAGATAACTCCCCCATCAAGCAGACAAGAGACAAGCGAGGCCAAAGCGGGAGAGGATGGTAGAGTTAACCGTGCCCCTAGGCAGGAACCATCGAGGGGGAAGAGGGGAGTGGGAGGGCCCACGATAGTTGACGTGGTGTTGCCAAACAATGTGGGAGGAAAATAGGAGCGACCGAGAGTGCTGTACTGGAGGTCTCTGAACCTCGCTATTTATATAGACACTTCACCCAACCCTAACCCTGCGTGACTCATACCTTCGTGTTACTTTAACTAATGACTTACAGACATGAGTCATGTGAAATCCTTAGTTGACTCATATGAGTCAATTGCATAACATACCTCAACCAATCATAATCCTTATAACAAATCATGTGTGCTAAATACATTACCTGCGTGAAACTTGTGACTCATAAGTATGAGTCACAAGTGAAAGTTATAATATCATATGACTCGCAACTGTGAGTTATTGTCTAACAATAAATACCGATGACTCACAAGTGCGAGTCATGTGAAAACATTTTGTTCCTCCTCATCAATCTGCCTTGTTACAACGCAGTTTGTGACAGTGGCTCCCCTCCTCTCCAGACCTGAGTCCCTTCAGGTTCCTATCTTCTTAGTCGGAAGTTGAGAACCTCCCTTCCCATTCCTCGAACTGTCTTCCTCAGCCTAGCAACATTTTAGTACTTATGGTATTTATGCTACACTATTTCTAGTGTAATGATTGCAACCTTGATTATCTTTTGTTGTATTCCCATCGTATTGAGTTGTTTGGCGATTGTATTTTCAGACGCATATAACTGTTTGCTAAGGACTGCAATCTTTTGATGCAACATATCAACATCCTGGTTCGTGGGGGTTTCTGAACTTTCACACTCTTCCTCCTCTGACTGCGAGGATGTAGCCAGGTTTGCTCTTCTTGTTTCCTTCCCCTTCCTGTAGGCCTCATGCTTTTCAGTGAGGGGCTTCATTGTGCTGTCATGCTGGGGGTATCTCCTAGCATTGATTTTCGCCTGTTTGTAGTTACTACATCTATCCTAGTAATACTGTGTCCATTCAATCTCTCTATGACCACTGTGAGATTTGTATTCCTCAAGTGGTTTGTGCTTGACATATGCGCTCTTCTTTTGTGGTACCTGGAGCTAATAGTTTGCTTATTCCTTGTCCTGAATATGTACCAGGTACCCATCTTTGTAACATGCTGTCTCCGACAGGACGTTATACTCTGCAGTTTTCTTTGCTTTTTCTGCCTGAGCATCTAGCTCAGTCTCAGTGGGTCCTGAGTATTCAGGACTGCTAGATGTGATAGCCCTTTGGTTATTTCTCTACCCTTCATATGGTGCAGTGTTTGTGACATGTTGTCAATCATTGCTAATGGATTCATGATTAACAGTTATCCATGGTTGTGCTTGGCTTCTATGGGTACCGGTTGTGGAATTCGGTGATGGTATGCGTGGTATTGTTGAAATTGTATGCTTGGTATTAAGTTTTATAGTATTCTGGAGGATAACTAGTCTACTGAGCCAGGTATTGGAGCTTTCTGTAGTATTGATAAAAGTCAACAATCTTGTTGAGTTCATATTCTTCTTCACCATCTCTCTTAATAGTCAGTGGAAGTTGTTAGGTTGGGCAGAGAAACTTGTTGTTTTCATATGATTTGAGGAGAGAGATGTGGAATGTTGGGTGGATTCTCATGCCAGGTGGGAAGTTTAATTTATAAGAACTGGGCCCCACTTTTGCCAGTATTTTCCAGGGCCCTATTTTTCTGTGGTAGAGTTTCTTTAATGGTCTCATGGTCTTGATGCGATGGGTTAGTAACCACACCATGTTTTCTGATTGTAAGTTCAGATCTGGTTTTCGTTTGCGATCGCATCATTCTTTCTGTCTTATCTTTGCATTGGTTATAGATATTACCATTATGTTTCCTAGTCATATGATGTCTGCAGATGTCATATGATGTTCTCTTATTACATTATCAATGTTCGGGTATTTGGCATGTCTGCCTATGTTGGTCTAGAATGGTAACATTCCTATTGACTCTTGTTCTCAGTTGGTAAATGCGAATTCTGCCAAAGGTTGCATGTCGTACCAATTGTCCTATTGGTAGAGCACATATGCCCTCAGATACTGTTCCAGTATTGCGTTTGTTTCTTCGGTTTATTCATCTGTTTGAGGATATAATGCCATGCTCATCCTTCTCTCAATTCCAACTTCTTCCGCTACTTCATTTTACAGTGTGGACATGAATAGCATTCCTCTGTTCATGATAATGTCTCCTGTTATTCTGTGCAATCTGACCACTTCTCTAATAAAGAGACGAATAAATTGTTGGGTATTTATTTCTTTGTTGTATGGGATGAAATGGCTTATTTTGGTCAAATAATTTATGACTACCCTGATGCAGTTGAATTCTTCTGATTTGGTAAATCAGTGA
The DNA here is from genome assembly GCF_000151645.1 of Tuber melanosporum. Taxonomy (NCBI): domain Eukaryota; kingdom Fungi; phylum Ascomycota; class Pezizomycetes; order Pezizales; family Tuberaceae; genus Tuber; species Tuber melanosporum. Next base: position 397,802 of record NW_003299148.1, on the reverse strand, counting down.
TAAAGTTTATGGCTATTAATGCGCATGGTGGTATTTGCACCTCATTTGGTTGTAGTACTCTATAAGCTAGATATCATACAGCCTTTGTCCATTGACAGGGGTCGCAATTTCGTACATATTATTTAACCGCTTCCCTTATCTTTGGCCAATAGTATTTCTGGCTTATTAGTTCAGTTGTTTTAGCTATTGCTTCTTGTCCTACCATTAGGTTCTCATAGTTTTGAGCTATCAGATGACTTCTCAACTTCTCTTGATCGGCAATCAAAATTCTTCCTTGATACTACAGGTATCCTTCCATCCATTTGCATAATACTAACATGACTCCCTTTATTTCATTTCATTTTTCTTCAAGTGCTTTGCGGATGGATTGGATCGTTTTGTCATCTTTTCCCGCTTCCTTGAGTTTCTCTTTATTTTCATTGCATATAGTTGTTACTTCCATTTCTTCCACCAATATTGAGATTGCCTGATAGAAATATTTTCCTCTTGGAAAGAGTATTCAGTTTCATTGAGTTATCCATTGGTCTTACTTGTCGGAGAAGTCTTCTAATCTTCATGTAAGAGCATCTGGCTTTCCTTCTTCTTTGTCAGGTCGATATTCTATGTGGATGTTATAATGACTGAGTAGTTCACTCCCTAGTATCTGTCTCCTGATCAACATCTTTCTTGTTATACACTGTTCTATGTTTTTATGACATGTTAGGATTTGGATTGGGTATCGACTTCCTTGAGTGTAGTGTCTCCATTCTTTGAGGGCTTGAATTATTGCCAATAGTTCTTTGTCGTGCATATCGTAATTGTATTCTGCTAGTGTCATTGTCCTGAACCGGAATGCCACCGGTCTCTATTTCCCATCTTCATGTTTCTGCGATATCATACCAGAACAGACATAGTTCGAGATATCTGTTTCCACCATAATTTCTTTTGTTGGATTAAAGTGTACCAGGATAGGTGCTGTTATTATTTGGTCAGCAATTGATTGAAAGCCTTTCAATCTTCTTCTCCCCATTCCAATTTTTTATCCTTCTTAGTCAGGTTATAGAGAGGTTTTGCCGTGCTGCTAAATCCTTCTATAAAATGGCAATAAGAGTTTCTGAACCCTGAGAAACTCTGCATTCTGCTAATCTTCGTTGGCTATTTCCATTCCCATATAGCATTCATCTTGATTGGATCTATCTTCACCCCTCTAAGGTCGATGATAAATTCCAGATATTCCACTTTGTTTTTATAGAATTCGCATGTTGTTACTTTCAGAGTCATGCCATATGGCTTGATTGTATCCACTACCTTCCTGATATCCTATTGGTATTGTTCCATAGTTTCTGAGTATACCAAGAGATCGTCCAGGGATACTATACAGCGGATGTCTAGATGCTGGGAGAGCACCATATTGATCTATTTCTGGAAGGTCGCTGATGTATTGTTGAGTCTAAAAGGCATTACCATATACTTGTATCTTCCGTAATCAGTCCTGAAAGTAATCTTATGTTCGTCTCCTTCCTTGATTCGTATAGTATGATGGGTATTTCTAATATCGAGTTTAGTGTATTGTTTCACTTTTCTGAGCAGGTTGAGTGTCTCTGATATGAGGGGTAGTGTGTATTGGTTTTTTTTTATAAAAGCATTTAGAGTGTGGTAATTCATACAGTCTTGGGCTGCTATTTCTTTTTTGACAAATAGGATAGACAATCCAATTTATCCTGGTGTTGCTTCTCTGATCCATCTATTTTTCATGTTCTCCGTGAAGTAGTCTCAGAGTACATTCAGTTCCTTTTCTCCTATATGATAGATCTGATTAATAGGTAGAGGACTTCATTTGTCTATCTTGAGTTTGATCGCATGACAACTCCTTCTTAGTCTGGGGGTAGTTGGCTGAAATTGAATTTCTTTTTGTATGGGTTGACAGGGTCATCTGCCAGTTCTTTAAACAATTTGAGGAAGTCATAGTCTTTCTTTAGTACCTGTTCCTTAATATCTTGTTTTTTGTCTTATCCTTTAGCGTGAATGGCTAATTCTGTACTGATGTTGATGGCTCTCAGGTGTATTTCTCCTTCATCCCAATGATACCAGACGACTCTGGTTGATTTTCCTCTTTGGTGATATTGTTCAAATGCTTTGGCCAAGATCTCATTGATCTCAATTACTTTTATATTGGAGCTTCCAAAACCTTGTTCTGCTATTTTTATATATGGTAGCTCTCTGACTCCTTCACATATAGGTTCTAATATTTTTTCACAGATCAACTGTACTATTCTTTATCCAGGTTTCACTATGAACTTAATTAGTTCCTGGTTGGCTAGGATGACCTTGACTTCCCCTATATAGTCAGTATCAATAACTCCCGGATTGGTGGCTAGCCCATATTTAGCTGCTAAACTACTTCTTGGGGTAATCCATCCATAGATACCTCCTGGTGATCTGATGGCAATTCCAGTTTTCATAATACTATGTCTTTTGATTGGTATGATTTAACTCTTGTGTGCATACAGGTTGTATCCTGCTACTGTGGCTGACCTTTTGGTAGGCATTCTCGCTTCGGGTATCTACATCTTGACTAGAATCCTCTGATTCCTCTTGGACCTAAGATGTGAAAACTGGATTTTTTGATTTTCTTCCTTGGCCTCTGCTTTGGATTTACCATATACCGCTGGCAAACTGTTGAGACACCATGTTGTGCATCGTTCACTGGTGAATATGATCTTGCCACTATCTTACTCGATTTTGGGATTGTGTTCTCTTAACCAAGGTATTACAAGGATGACTTCTCATTGGCTTAGCTTGGTAACTTGCAGTATGATATTCTCGTTGTGTGTTCCTGTTTTCATACCAGGTGTTGTAGTATGTGTCACAGGCCCAGTAGTGCTTTTTTCTCTGTCCGATATGTAGACCTCTCTGGAGTTTCCTGACTTCTTTTTTGAGAAGTTATACTTATTGCATAGCTCTTCGTCAATGAAGTCCTCAGTTGCCCCAGAGTCAATTATTGCATTGATGTATGCCTCATTTCGTTAGTTGTATAATCGTATTAGTATAATAAGATGTTCCATCACTAATTCTTAGTAGTTGATTATATATTTGTCTTCTAATGCCTTGTATAGGTTCCATATCTTGATGGATTATTTCTTTTTGTCTCCCAGACCACCTCTTACTGGAGACATTTTTCGTTTCCCAACTCTGTTTCTGCTTCTTCCATTGTCATTTCTTTTATTGAGCGCTTTGGTTTCTATTCTCCCCTCAGAGTGTCTCTTGCCACAGGAGCTGCCCTTCTGGGGTTGTATTAGCTTTGGCAGTCTCTGATCCTACATCCCGCTCTTCCGCACTTTAGATACCAGTTTCCTACTATCTGTTTTGCATACTCTTCTCAGGAAAGATACAGACCTCTATTTTCAATTTGATCTATGGCCATAGCTGATCCTTTTTCTAATGTTGCTTTTTGTTTGAATATACCATTATCATTTCTTAGTATTGGTTTCTCTCCTTTCTCCTTTTTGAGGTTTCTTTTCTTTTTGAGGTTCTAAAAGAGCTATTGCCTTAGTTTCTCTCTAGATAGCTCAAGTCACTAGTTCTTCAGCTACTTCCTTCTTATTGTTGACATGACCGAATGCTTGTTGGAGTGTTGGACTCAAGTCCGTATATAGGTATTCTGCTTTAGTGACCTAATCCAGTTCTGCTTCTGTGGTGACTAGCCTGAATTCGTTCCAGTATTCTGTTACCGTTCTTGATTCTTGTTTGAGTTCTATCAATTTCTTTCGTGCTGCTTCTCAGAGGTCAATTTCTTTAAATTGTTCCTTGAGTTTATCACAAAATTTCTCCCATATGTGCCAAGGTGTTCTTTGAAGTCCTTCCAAATATGGTGTCAACTATTTCATTACATCTCCATGTAATAAACTCGGAACGGAGGCGATTTTTTCATCCTTCTAGCCTTCTGCCCAGCCTACTACATGGGAATAAACTACCAGCCGTAACGGGGGCTCCCTCTGGGAAGATGGATCCCAAGATTGTGACTGCACCAAAATGAATTCTTCTGCGAAGTAAACAAATCTAATAAATGTCAAAAGTCTCAACAGTAGAGTTTGAAGAAACAAAACTGTAAAACTTAATATCGTTAAGCCACAGCTTCTACTCAATTAAGTCCTGATCTTAAGAGGTAGTTGATTGCCAGAGTAGAGGAGAACTTGCATATACTTAAGTAGATTTCATATACTGCCAGTTGCTCCCCATTACTACTCTGTATTTGCAAGTATCTAACTCCCTTGAGCTGCCTAGCTAACCTCTACGAGTCAGACCAAAGATCCCCTGTGGCGAACTAGACTACTCTTGTGGTTTGCTAACATCTACCCAATAGAAGTATTTTAGCCACTGCATTTACAATGTAACCACAGGAGTAAAAACTCTTCAAATCATGGACATGTCAGTGGCAGCTGCCATGCCCAAATAGATGCGATACCAACTATAGAACTCTCTACCCATATACACTTAGTCTTCTACAAGCATCCGCAGCCCCTGAACATCTATCCGGTTCTACTCTATTCCGTAACATTTGAGATGATGGCCACGTTACTACCCCGATTGACCCCTTTGGATGTTGACAACCAATAGGCACTACCCACAGTCAACCTTCCTAGAAACAGGTCTTATTGTAACCTTAGACTAGTGTCTCAGAGTCCCTAATGATTCTCAAATACTATTACACTTTTGGGGCAACGGACTTTGGTTACCTCGCCTACTAGCCTTCGGTAATCTCACATACTACCTTAGACTTCAAAGTAGTATTACTCTGTCAGTTCTGGTCCGTTTTACATGAAACCACCTGGAGACCATTCTCCTGGTTCACCTGTACCCCTTCATATATCCTGCGGACAACATCTGGTTGGACAGATGGCGGGAACATATACGGTGTTACAGGAGCATCTCCACCTGAAGACATTTACTAGGCTTATAGCAACTCTCCAAGCTGTAGCTCATGATGCCAGGGACTTATAATAGGACCAGAGGGGGGTGTTAGCCACCACACCTCCAAGTTACAGCTTGTTCGGAGTTCAACTAGTTGTGCGGGAGTGATCCGCACAACCTCAAATTTGAACAACCTATATAGTTTCGCGTGACAAACAATCTAGTAACTTCTCCTGAAGTCCTGCGTAACAAATTACTTTCAAGGTAGGGTAACTTGGCTCCATAATAGGGTAACCAATAGGCTAAGACCGGGTAACTTTAGTCCAAAGGTAGGGTAACTCTACCCGGACTCACTGTCGAGTAATTTAGGGTAACTTCCAAATTAACTACTTAGGTTACCCTACTGAGTAGGGTAACTACCACTCCTTACTAGTACCTGTATACTTCTTAGTATGGTATAGCTTACTCAACCGAGGTACCTAATCAACAGTACCTCTTGCCGGTAGACTCTAGTCTACCACCATTCCTACTACTGTAGTCTCTTGATACCGGTATGGGTATAGGTTTGGTTAACTGTAATAGTACTCCGTGGAGTCTCATTACACCAGCTGTCCTAGCCAGCTTCTTAGTTTACCTCGTGTTCTATCCTGAGTTTCTGGTTTTTTGACTTTTGGTTTTTGGATGCTTAAGCAGGTTAATGCTTCCAAAAACTGATCTTCAAGTCCTGGTATTAGGTTTGAAGGTCCTCCTTGTATCCTCCTTGGCCTTTCTGGTTCATCTATAGAGAAGCTGAATACTGATTGTTCTTCCGATATTACCGAACTCACTGTCCTTCCTAGCTCAGATATAGTATGTAATAGTTCTTCACCAAGACCTGGTAGGCCTAGAAGGTTGTGATCATATTGATAATCTGTACCATCATTAAGTATCGTTTATAGTTGATGCAACCAAGTGTAACAATCTTACTTCTCTGTACTTAGTTCTTTGACAGGTAACAACCTTATCTCTTCACTTTCTTTGATGACTCGATAACTCAAAGAGTTCCTATCATCACTATCACTTCTGATAACAAGGATAATATTGTACTCCCATTATGTAATGATCCCTCCTTGGATGGTTAGTTCTTGGCGATAGGGAATGATACTTCTCTTCTCTTACTTCTTCTTCCTTTGTCTTATGATAGTGCTAGGCCTCTGCCTATGTTACCGATAGTACAAGACCTTTGTCTTCTATCGGGGATGCCTATTGTAAGCTTTCTCTAACTCTTCTTCGTGAAGAACTTTTCTTGGTGTAAAAATAACATTGCAATAAAGATAAAGATCATAAAGGTGTTTTATATTTGTTAAAGTAATAAGTAGGAAAAGTACTTAGAATTCAATTTAATTTTATTTAAACTTGTACCGCCAATACTGGCATACGACGAGCCCCTGCCGGCACAGGGATACCGCTAATCAGTATACTACTAATCCTAGGCTAACTAAGTCTACGGTCCTACACCTGCCATCCCCGAGTCATGCCCGCATGAAAACTAATTACAAGACCATTAAACAACCCAGCACCCACCCCGGTTCAGGTTTGTCGCCCCTCTGGTATGAAGCCAACCAGTACTAAGCGTAGTCGAAGCTGAGCAAAAGACCAACCCAACCAGGTTCCTCGTCCAACAAACAAAATATCACTACCACCCAACCCAAACACTGCCCTGCAAAACCTCCTCCACAGTAGAAAACCAACAAAACCAAAATCAATATAAACAATAGGCGACACAATGGCAGAGAAGAGGCGACCCACATGTCCACCTCTCGCATCCGCATGCCAGGCCATCGACCCTATGAACCCACTTTGCCAAGTGCCTCCGAAGAGCGTAATGGTAAAAAGGACTTGTACCCGCTACCTGTCCCCCAAAATAAAATCATAAACAAAGGAAATACATAGAGGTGGTGACAGACCTAAATGGCCAGTGGGGCCTATCTCCCACCCATGGTACCTTGCCCCCGCCAGCCATGCCCATTGCAAAACCAAAGAAACTAAAAAAAAACCCCGCAAAACCAAGTATATAAGACCCAAACAAGTCCAACCAGGTGGTCGCAACCCACTGTCCGCCCAGGTGGCCATCAACCATCCGGGTCATCGAGGAGCTTTACAGCACTCAGCAGCTTCACCCAACAGCCCCATCAGGCCGGAAACACTTAATTAGACATTGCCAAACCTGACGCATGTCTGACAGGTGCTCGCAGGTGCCTTCCCCCCCCCAATCAGCCCCCCCTAAGCCCCACACACCAGGCGCCACAGAGCCCATCCAGCTCCCTCAGCCCCTCAGACAGATCAACCATCCAACAGCCACAGGACAGCTATACCTAACCCCATCAGGTAGCCACTGGTCTTAGCCACGCCAACAGAGCCACAATCCCCGACTCCACATAGCCGAGGCGAGCCCACCAGCCAAAGCTGGGAGCCACAAAAGAGGCAGAGCCAATACCAGAAGGCACCAGCACCAGCCACACCATCCAGCCCAGCAGAACCGATGTGCAACCGAGTCGGAAAAAAGCTTAAGCAGAGCCAGTCAAAGTCAGCCCCACAGGTCCGGCAACAGGCACGGACCGAACAATGGGTAAGAGTCATCCCCAACTGATGCGACAAGAAGAGAAAGAGCGAATGAACAGAAGCAGACAAATGGAAGATAGGCCCCACTTGCAATGGGTGAAGCCGCCAATGACAGACCTCAACCGAACCACCCAAACGCACAGACAATGTGAGTGTCTGGTAGCCAATCGTACCACACCACACCAGGCAGCAAGGAAAAACCACACCAGGAGGTAAGATTTTTCAGGGTCAAAGCCATTCCCACTGTAGCGAGGAGGTGACACCTGGCTGAACCACCGTATATGCCGCAAGGACAAAACTTCCAAGGGAACAGTGATAAACAACATCGTAGGATTCCGACCGTAAAAACATATAGTAACGAGGAGGGCGGGGGCCAGCGAGGCCCCCTCCCCAGTGGATTGATGCGGCCAGTACGACGTGTTGAAACTTGGGAAGGTCATCAGTCTAACCCAAGGGCGTTTTGTATCGCGAGAACTAAGGACTCCGTTAAAACCTAATAAAAGACATGAGCTGGCCCAAAGAACGACATGGGTGATCCCCCTAAATGCAATGTTCAATCCCCACAATCGAACACGTAACCTGCGAGTAGACGATAGACAGGAAGCTGTAGACATTTTACCGAAAGGGGCCCATATGCTACCGTGATGAAGTGCTCGAAGTGCTAGTATCGTGAGATAACCAACCCAATGAAACGAGACACAAACAAGTTATCCGCCACGCAATACCCAACAGACCTCAACACCAAAGACCCAAGGAACTACTGAGCGAACTCAGATATCTCCCCCAGAATCCAAGGCATCAAGGCCCATCATGATGGCAAAAGAAACGCTTGGGGTGAAGCGATGGCAAGGACGAGGAAAAGTACTTAGAACAAAGTGTGAAGAACCTATCCTCCTCAGCCGCATCTGCCTCCTTATATAGTATTCTTTCCACCCATAGTCATGTGACCCAAAGTGGTCACATGTGTGAAACCAAATCATAACAAACTAGTCATTTGACTAAAGTGGTCACATGCTCAAAACGCATAACCTCGTAGTATGGTCATGTGCAAAAACTCATAAACCAATAATAATGCAATAAACAAGTCATATGACTCGACTGAGTCATATGCGCGAAACCCATGACCTCATAATGAGGTCATGTGCAAAATATAAATCATATGCGCAAGGCTTACCCACAAGGCATACTCGCAAGGCATACTCGCCGGCGCACGTCGTATGACTCATATTTGAGTCCTGTGCGAAAGCATCACAAATCTCACACATAACAAATCATATGACTCGAACAAATCATATGTGTGAAACAATAATATACCTGTGACTCATAATCATGTGTCATGTAAAAACCTTTTTCATGCCAAGCCACGTTCATGACATATTATTTCATGTAAGTGAGACCTCTTTCTTGGGTAACATTATGTAAAGTGTGTGTAAAGTATTGATTTGACTTGTAGCATAGGAAAGAACTTAAGTGGTTGTATGAGGAATTTGTACTGGAGTTTCTTTTTTATTATTATTTATTATTATTATTATTATTATTGTGTATTCTTTGTTAAGGTACAAGAACTCACATACAGTACTATCTATGGCGTAAACAAAACCTTAATTCCAAATCAAACAATAATAGAGAAAACTAAACTTGTACCTGCAAACTTCACTAACAATCTATATCGTAAGACTTATAAAGCTAAGTATAAATGGAACCATTCAAACTAACTCAAAGGAAACCTAACAACTAAGGAATTAAAACCAGTGTACTTTTCCAACTTCTCAAACTAACCAGATGATAGCACAGTAGATATAGCTCTCATCCCACTAGCGGGCCAAGTTGCGGGATTGTGGTACCAGAACACGGGTATCTCGGGAGGAAAGCTAGTCGAGGTGGTGGAAATGTAGGAGGACAGACCACCTAGGAGGGCTGGTATTGACTAGAGGAGATCTCCCACGCCTAGGCTCTCAATCCCAGAGAGGTGGAAGTTCCTAGTACAGGTGTGGAAAGGACAGGTATGGATTGCATGGTGGAAAGTCTCTGCCTCTGTCTTACAGTACAGACAGATGTCGGAGTTATCTAGATCCTACCAGGATCAGTGACTGGCCAGGTAGCTTTTGCCTGACCTCATCTGATGGATTCATCCCTCTATGAACTTACCCCATCCCATGAAGTAGTGGGGTAAGAGAGTAGGGGAGTATGTGTGGCGGTGAGGGGGTGGATAGTGATTTGCCCAGATGTTAAGAAGTAATCGCTTGAAGCTTTTCTTGATGGGAAGGAACGGGGGGTTGCCCAAGGTCATTGGAGAGAGTGGTGAGGGGAGGAGGATGTGGGAAGCTGGGGGCACATGGATAAGATGGCCCACCAGCTTGACTACCTTTTAGGCAATAGCGTCTAGTGGGAGGTGTCATCTCACGGCAGGGGAAGGTTCGGAGGTTCTCCAGTTCAGCGGCCTGTATCCTGGCATAAGGTTAATCTTAAGCAGGTGGTGGTCTTCTGGCGAGCGAAAAGGTGAGGTAGTAGAGAAGGAGGGGTAGAGCCTCAATATGGCAGAATTCATTTCTGGTAGAAGGCAGACAATTCTAACAGATGCTAGGAGCTGTTGATGCTCCATGAGACATTGGATCAGTAGAAGAGGGGACTTACAAGAGAGGATACTAGTAGGGGCTTTTGTGAAGCAGTTGGTTATCTACCTCAGGACCTGTTTCCAGAAGATAGCCAGGCGGTCTATCATAGAGGCTGAAAGGAAGAGGTGATTGGCACTATAGAGTAGGATGGGTACCAGAAAAGAGGAAGCCAAATGGTGGCTAAGGAAGGGAGCTAGCCTCTTCTCTAGACCTGAGAGTCTTTTTAGTATGGAGAATGCACCCTGGGCCAAGGCCAGGCGCTTTGAGAAGTGGCTGTTAATAACCCACCAGAGGGAGATGAAGGTAGGTTCAAACGAGTAAGACAGCTATCTAATCACTCCTGAGGGGTGAAAAAGTAGGCCATTTATAACTATAGAGAGGCAGGAGGGGGGGTCCTTCTGATGAGAAGTACACCAGTGTAAGAGCTCTGTCTTGGAAACAGAGAATGAGACACCCAGTCTTCTTCCTCTCTGGCTCAGCATTTTCACCAGATACTAGAGGCGTTGGACATTCCTTCCATAAGAGGTGGAGGCCACGGTGACTGCAAAGTCACCCAGGAGGAGAGGATTAGGTCCTGTGAGATCGGGAAATGAAGGGATAAGATATAGAAAACAAAAAGAAGTGAGGAGAAGGAGGATCCATGCAGGGTGCCGACTTGAACTAGCTTAAAGACCTGGGAAGAATCCTGAAAGACGAGATAGCATTTGCCTGCCTATCAGAAAGAACCTGGTCTAGGAGCAGATATATGGAGGAATGCTATTGGAGTATAGCATATGAAAAGGATCATTGGAGAAGATGTTGTCGAAATTCCCTTTGATGTCAAGGAATAGGGTAGAAGCCACAAGCTGTGGGCGCTGAAGTGTTTCGACCTCATGAGCGAGGGTAGTGCATGTATCAAAGGTGCTGAGGCCTGGAAGGGAGCTGCATTGGTGTGGGTTTGATCTGACCGAGGGACCTCACTAGGAGGGAGAGCCAGTTTACCATTATCCTTTTCAAAACTTTGTAGATTGTTTCAAGGAGGACAATAATGCAAAAGAAGGAAGGGGTATCATATGAGGCCTTTTCGGGCTTATCAAGGACCACCCCATTTGCCATCTTGAGCGGAGTAGGGTAGTAGTGGAACAACACTAGGGGGAAGAGGAGACGAATTAACAGGAAGGAGCATGCTGTATTGATACATTTCCATACAGCATAGGGGATGAGGTCAGGGCCAGAGGCTAAGGAAGGAGATGATCTGCTAAGAGTAATAGAAACAACTTCCGTTACTAGTGAGAGGGGGTTTTCAAAAATCTGCAGAATTGGTGGGCAGAAAGCAGGGGGCCTGGGTAGGAAAAAGTGGAAGAGTAGCCCATTATTCAGCTCCATTGGAGAGGTTACGTGGGGCAGGTACAGTCGTGTCCATAAAGTCTTCATACCCCAGTAGCGCAACCACACAACCACAACACCTCTCCATAGAAAATTGAAAAAAAATTCAAACAACTCAATTAAGAAAAGTATATGAATAGAACTAATAAGCCTTAAGAAAATATTATTACCACTTTGTATGACCACCATCTGCATCTAGTACAGCCTGTATTCTCTCAGGCATCCTATGTATCCACCCATCCAACTTCTCTTAGGAAATTAAATCTTATTCCTCCTTTGCTGCCTGAAATAATTCAGCAGCACTGTGAGGCCTCCTATTCAACCTGGAGAATCGATTTCTGAGGGCTCTTTTGAGTAGAGCCCAAGTGTTCTCAATAGGATTGAGATCTAGTGAGTTGGGTGGCCAAGGCAATTTTTGATAACCACAGTCTGACTGCAATTTTCTGTTTTCCTCACCACCATGCCAGGAGGCATTGTCTGCTGCTAGGCAGATGTTGTCAGAAGGTCTATCCAGACCTTTTATAAAAGGGATGAGGTATGGCTGGTGGATTTCAGTTGCCTATTGGTGGGAATTGAGGCCAAGTCTATCTCTTTTGCTGGTCCTGTCTTCCTCTCCCCTCTTCCTCACAAGAATTAACTCAGTCCTCCTAGCCTTCATGATTGCAGCATAGACCCCAATACTAATCCTCCCAGACTTAAAGCTAGGCTTCAAGTTTTTTTCTTCCAGCTCTTCACCAGGTCTAACTCTGATCTTCCTGCCAGTAGGATTTGGATTATAGATAATGGTGGCTTCATCTACAAAAACAACCCAATTCCATACACCCCTCCAATTCCTCCTTCTCCTAGCAAACTCCTTTCTCTTCTCCTTCTGTCCTTTCCTCCAAAAAGGTTTTTTTCTAGGTATCAGAAGCTTAAAACCAGCTTCTGATATGATATTATCCACAGATATCTTTCCTAGACTAATATTTGCTTTTTTAGTAATGTCGTGTAACGCTAAATGAGGCTCGGCATTGATAATGGACTCCACTATCTTGCTTCTTTGAGGGGTAATTGTTGTTGGTCTTCCAGATCTGGGGGCATCATGGGTATTTCCATCTCTTGATTCAGCTCTTTTGACTACTGATTGAACAGTTGCCTTAGAGATACCCATAACCTTCGAATGTTTAATATACCCCATATCAGTATGTTTATACAAAGCATAAATTTCCTTATTTTAGTCTTCTCTAGCTCTTCGGGTATGTGGGGGGGTCATGGTAGAGGCGGTTGTTGTGGGAATGGAGGACAACACCGTTGCCATGCCGGGGTATGAAGACTTTATGGACACAACAGTACAGGAAGGGTTCCAGTGGCTTGCTGTAGGCAAACCATTTTACTGTCCACATATTTCAGGGGGTTGTACCATCCACTAACTGTACTCATTGTTCTTTTTTGGCCTTTTTGATTGCCTTGAAATAGGCAGACATGGCAAGCCAGGTGTCAGCTCAGGGGTCATCTGAGAGGGAGAACTATGTCTCTCTAATATGGAAGTACTGTATTGATCTTAGGGCAGACAGGGTGTCAGACCACTATGACTTTGAATGGGTACAGAGTCTCTTCATCGGCATATGTTTCATGAGAACCATTCACACTCTGCTAAGGTTGGAGTCAAGCCAATTATCCAGTGCTTGCTAGATTGGCAGGGAAAATAGGGCAGTAGCTGTGAGAGAATGGAGGCCATCATAAACTCCAAGCCAATCAGTAGCCTTTCATTGGGGTACACGTTAAGTGGGAGAGAGTAGAGCAGAAAACAACATGATAGATATAGGAACATGATCTGATCCTGTTGACTGGAGAGATGCATCCCAGGTGTAATGATCCCTCCTTGGATGGTTAGTTCTTGGTGACGGGGAACGATACTTGTCTTTTCTGTCTTATTCTTCCTTCGTCTTTCGATAGCTCTAGGCCTCTGCCTACATTACCGATAGTACAAGACCATTGTCTTCTATCAGGAACGCCTATCGTAAGCTTTCGCTAACTCGTCTTCGTGACGAGCACTTATTGGCATAGCGATAACATTGCGATAAAGATAAGGATCATAAAGGTGTTTATATTCGTTAAAGTAATAAATAGGAAAAGTTCTTAGAACAAAGCGTGAAGAACCTATCTTCCTCAGCCGCATCGGCCTCCTTATATAGTATTCTTCTCGCCCATAGTCATGTGACCTAAAGTAGTCACATGTGTGAAACCAAATTATAACAACTAGTCATGTGACCAAAGTGATCACATGCTCAAAACCCATGACCTCATAGCGAGGTCATGTGCAAAAACTCATAAACCAATCATAAAGCAATAAACAAGTCATATGACTCGACTGAGTCAGATGCGCGAAACCCATGATCTCATAACGAGGTCATGTGCGAAACATAAATCATATGCGCAAGGCTTACCCGCAAGGCACACTCGCAAGGCATAATCGCCATGCACATGTCCCATGACTCATACCTGAGCCATGTGCGAAAGCATCGCAAATTCCACACATAACAAATCATATAATCCGAATGAGTCATATGCGCAAAACAATAACATACCTGTGGCTCATAACCATATGTCACGTGAAAACCTTTTCCATGCCAAGCCATGTTCGTGATATTAGCTCCCCTCTTCCTAAGCCTGAGTCCCATCAGGCTTTTTCTCCCAGTTTCAATAGTTCCCGTCCTGCTGAGCGCATGGTCCTTCTCAGCTTGTGGAACTTTTCGTCTGCCGTCCTCCATCTGACCCTTACCAATTCTAGAGTCATATTTGCTATCTCGATCATTTGCCGCTGATTATTGTTCAGCTGTCTTAGCTCCGCAATCGTTTTGTCGTTTACCGAGATTGCGGCCTTGGCTTGGCCAAGTTGTTCTGGGAGTCCCCGGATCTGCCTGTGTAGGCTCCTCACGTCCAGTTCCGTGTCTGCTGAGGAGTTTTGGGCCCCTCCCTCCCAAGACCGCGTCCTCGCGGCCCATGCCTTTCTGGCATCCTCTCCTTCCAACTCTTTCCTGCTTTCATCCTTCTGCAGGTAGAATCCTGCAGATATTTTCTGTGCCCTGTGCATCCTGCACCCATTTCTGAAAGATTGTTGCCAATGCTTCAGGACGTGGTCCGGGCGTGGGCCACGCTTTCGACATTCCCTCGGGAACCATCCTGAGCCTTCCTTATCGCCAAAATGTGTTTGGCAATGGTCATCATAGCATACCGTCCATGACATGGCTTTATGCTGTGCTTGTGGTTCCCTCTCCTTGAGCTCTTTGTCGGTCAGCCCCATAAATGAGTATTCGGGGCTGGCATGTGTGGTTTGGCAGGGGCTATCGCCCCAGCCCTTGTCTGGTGGCTATGGTGCAGGAGCCTTTCCTGCGCCTTTGTCTTGGTTGAACGTGATCGTCACCTGGACCGGCCTTGCCTGAGTATCGCTGGTGGAAGGTTGAGATTGCGTCTTGTGCGTATTTGAAGTTGTGTGCGAAATACCAAGTTTTATCGTGTTCGGGCGAATATCCTGTCCACTTGGCTCGGTATTGGAGGTGACCGTGGAAGAAGCGGGAATCGACTATTTCATCAAGTTCGTATTCTGGTTCTGCGTCGAGTTCGATCGGAGGGGGAGAAGTAAGTGTTTGTGAGGAAATCTTGTTGTCATTGTGTAATTTGAGGAGTGAGATGTGGAATGTGTTGTGTATTCGCATTGAGGAGGAAAGGTCGAGTTTATAAGCTTGGCTGCCCACCCTTTCCAGTATCCTGAATGGTCCGATTTTCTTGTAGTCCAATTTCTTTGATGGTCGCTTCGTATGAATATTGCGTGGTATTAGCTATACCATCTCTCCTGGTTGTATGTTAGGATCTGGTCTTCAGTGCTTGTGGTATTGTTCCATTTGTAATTGTTGTGCTTTACTCATTTCGTATTGTAATATTTCGTGTAGTTTCCCCATATCAGTTTTTTCCGGTATCACATTATTAATCATATGATATGTGGTCTGACTTTGTGGATGTTGTCCGTAATTCGCGAAGAAGGGTGTCATCCCGATTGTTTCTTGCTTTCCATTGTTGTATGTGAATTCGGCCATAGATAACAGCTTGTACCAATCATCTTGTTGATAATTGACGTAGGCCCTTAAATATTGCTCAAGTATTGCATTTACCTGTTCCGTTTGTCCATCAATTTGTGGGTAGAATGCTGTACTCATCCTGTTTTGTATTCCCATTTCTCCGCTTACTTTCTTCCATAGTCCCAATGTGAATAGTGTTCCTCGATCGGTAATGATATTCTTTGGGAGGCCGTAAAGTCGAAAGACCTCTTTGAAGAATATTTGTATAAAATCCCTCGTGTTGATATCTTTTCTAACCGGAATCAAATGACTCATTTTGGTCAGACGATCCACCCTGACCAGGATGCTATCGCAATTTTCCGATGCCAAGACCCAGTACTACTACAATGACTACCCCTACCATCAAGCAACCTCTTCGTCCTACAAGTACTTCTCAAGTAATACCAGAAGTTACTTTTATACTCCATACCAATACTTGGCAAATTGGCTCAAAGCCATACCAGGTTGCCTATTCTCCACCTTCAACTCACTCTCTCAAACAACTTCCAACCCGCACTCTCTGTACTCTTTATCGCTGGCACTAATCACAAGATCCCTCTCCCTAACTAAAGATTAAATCTGTCAATTTAGGATGTCATGAGTGTAATCTCACTCTATGCTGTAAATGTTTTTCCCTTTTTCATATAACCGATTGCCTACCTAATTAGAGTTTCCTTGGTTTTTGATATCATGTGTTGTTGACCATTTCTGTATAAGGCTAGTGTTCAACATTTCAAACAGGGCTGGAATGTCTCAGCAGCTAAGGTGATAGTTTATATTGAGAAAACAAAAAACTACAAAACCTAAAATTCATTTTTCTTGGCATAGAAACCTAGTCTTGGCACATGGGTTGCACATATTCACAAGTATGATAACACTTTTTTTTTTTCAGCCTGGTGTACATTTTGGATGTCACAAACCATCCTCATACTTTCTTTAATAAAAGGGAAGTGAAAATAGCTACTATGGGTGATGGAGATTCTAAAGATGTAGATGACCGAAACCAGAATCAGTTGTACCTCCAATATCTTCACTTTACTCATACTGTTTGTACTGAGTTACGATTTTTTAATAAGAATTTAAAGAATACTAGGGTTCCTAGTAATGAGGACATTATAGCAGCTGGTCTCTCTGAGGCATACACAATTGCAAATGCAAAACACCTTACACCTAATACTAGCTACTACCACTTTGAATTTTCCAAGTACTAGTTAGAGATAAGCAACTAATTCAAAACTTTAATACTTAGGCTCCTTCAATTACAATATCCACCAAGCTCATCTCATAGTTTTATAATTTGTTTTTAGAGCTAGTAATAGAATCCAGAGATAAGAAGACCAGTACCTTCCTACTCAGGCCATTGAGGAGAGGAGAGTCCAACTCTAAGTATCTAATTTATCATCAAAACAGTTACACTATAAACTAGAATCTAAATTGTTCTTCCACGAAATCCCTGGGGCGAATCCTAATTGGGATCATCCGATAATTCAGTGAGTGGGATTAGACTCGAATTTCCTGCAAGCGCAGGATAAGGTCATGCGCAAGTGATTATGGGTAAAGGGTGGTGGGTGTCAAGTTCGTGTCCTTGAGGTAAGTTACAGTTATTCACGAGACTTTGGCGGAATTGTTGAAGCCAACCCTGGAACCCGTTAGGGCTATATATTACGGTAGAGATATAGTATAGTATCATAGTATGATAAATGAGAGGTAATACCACACTTTAAAGGCCAAATATGATGTCAAATCCCTGGTTCCAGCGTTGTTTTTAACAGATATCTGGAATACCAGTACTTGCGCTGCTAAAGAATATTATACATGGGTTTTCTGAAGAATACGAGTAAGTGAGGCTAACACCTCGCGGGGGGGGAGGAAACCGGCTCTGGAATGGTTACCATGGGCAGTCACAACCAATTCTTGGGTGATAAATTTATCTGTCTTCAGGGTACGAGTAAGGTGGGCGTGACGGGGGAGTTTCTGTATCCTATGAAATACTTCAGTGCCTGATTAGTAATACATTTCTGCGAATGAGGTCATAGCATCAGCCACATACTGCCAGCCGCATCAAAAGAGCAGCCAGAGGAGGAAAAAAAAGGAAGGAAAAAAACTCACCTTCTGAAGAGCCTCCCTAAATTTACAGAGGAAAAAAAATCCACGCGCTATCATACATAGTGTCTCTCTTCCCAAATTTGTTTCCCTCTTCCAAAACCCCCACTAAATGTTCCAGCAACAGCAATCATAACCACTCCCCCTCCACTCTTCCTACATCGCTAACCCCCCCCAAATTCTCTCCCTCCTTCTACATGCACGCCCACATACCACGGTCCGCCTATTCACCCTCACTACCACTAGTCCTCCGACGTTCGTTCCTGGTACCTCAATGCCAGCAGCTCCCCTTCTCTTCTGCCCGGCGACAAAGTGTAGTCTCCCGGAGGAGCTATACCAGCACCCTCCCACCAATTTCCCGGCAACGACCAATAGCGATGATGATGGAAGCGGGGTGCTCAAGGCCGCGGGCAACTAGCTCGAGGATGAGCTCGAGCATTATAGAGGCGTTATTTGGGAGACGGGTCAAGAAGGGATTGGAAAGGGAGGCGGGGGTTAGTTCGAGATATTTGGACTCCGGGACTGAAGATGCTATTCTGGGGCGGAGCTTGCTATATAAGAACCACAATGATGAATTCTTAAGATGCACGGAGTTTGATCGGGAAGGTGGAATTTCTTTTCCTACCTTTTTTTTTTTTTTTTTGGGAGGTGCTGACTAGGTTGTAGGAAATGTCACGGTGGTGTCTGGGGAGTTTAAGAAGAATGAGCTGTGTGCTAAGGTTGGACTGTCTTTTTTGGTGAAGAGGTCAGAGAGCTAAATTGGGCGTGGGGGACCGATAGCACGGATTAATGCCTCGAGATCTCCGGAAGCTTTGGGTACCCAGTATAATCGTACCGCATATCCTCGTCCGGAAAAACTCAATTCTTGTCAATCTATTACATATCCGGGCGCTGATCAAAGCGGACACAATCTTGTTATTTGACGTCTATGGCTCGACCGACTCTTACACACAATCGGTCTTTATGTATGACCTCGAGGGGAAACTACGGCAAGGATCAAAGGCTATGGGTGGCCTCCCATACGAAATGCGGGCACTGGAAGCGATCTTGATCTCCGTCACGGCTGCCCTAGAAGCTGAAATGAAAGTTTTGCAGGAGCTTGTTATCACCTTACTTGGGGAACTAGAAGAAGATATTGATAGAGACAAATTACGGCTATTGCTGATCTACTCGAAGAAGTTGTCAACATTCGAACAGAAAGCTAAATTAATTAGAGATGCTATCGAGGAGATCCTAGAAGCGGATGACGACCTAGCAGACATGTACTTGACAGAAAAGATGTTGGGGAAGACCCGGCCGACAGAGGAGCACACGGAGATTGAGATGCTACTTGAATCGTATCATAAGATATGTGATGAGATTGTTCAAATTTCAAGTAATTTAGTCTCTAGCATTCGGAATACCGAGGAAATGTAACCAATATATCCCCCACCCACGAAGAGGGATTTGGCTAACAATCTAAAGTGTCAATATCATCCTCGATGCAAACCGTAACTCCCTCATGCTCCTCGACCTCAAATTCTCCATCGGAACCCTGGGAATTGGTTCGGGGACCTTCATAGCCGGTCTCTACGGCATGAATCTCAAAAACTTTATCGAAGATTCTGATCTAGCCTTCTGGGGCGTTTCTGGCTGGGCATTCATCTTCTCAGCGATAATATGCTCTTATGGGCTCCACAAACTCCGCCGAACCCAACGCCTAACAATGTGGGGCGAAAGCGGGGCGAAAGAGGGCAAACGTGGTTGGCTGAGTCTTGGGAATAAAAAGACGGGTGGTAGCGCAGCCGCGAAAGCCAAATTAGCAGGCCGATTCGATGCTCTTCAGAAACGGCGGTTCGGCAACATTGCTGAGAGGAACCCGAGCAGTTTTCCGCCTTTGCAGTTGGTTCCGGATAAGAAAAAGTAATTCATGAGAAGGTGTTGTTTCATGTACAATTATGGCCTTGTTTGGTAATTCTTTTTGTTTTCTGTTTCTTCTCGATCTCTATATACGGTTGGGGCCTCTCATGGGGCTAGCCTAGGCGTTTTTTGCTATTTTTTTTCCTTTTTGTTTGGTGGGCTCTTCTGTTTTTTTGAGCACGGTAATTTCTCGCTCTCCCAGAAATAGGTTTTTTCTCCTCTCTATCTTCAATATTTTCTTTCATCGATCTTTGGCGCAGAAGGGATAGACACGTGACTCATTGTAGAAAATGTAAAGTATATCGAATCACGACCTAGGCATTACTGTGCAAGTATCAAGCAAGCATTAAGTAGAACCACCAATTTTGCGGGCAGGTTCCAATGTACAAGAATGCCCCCTCGTGATTCTTTCATCCTTTCACCCAGTCTCACGCAATTCCAACTTTTATGATAGCAATATGATATCGTACGAGAAAAAGGTGGACACGCCGACAAATTTCTCTCACCATTACAATAGAAGGGTAAAACATATTCGAGTGATTCATAGTGATCACATGGATGGGTCAGACCTGCGTCAAACCCTCAACATGGCCCCCCCTATCCACGTTAGGCAAAACATCTTCCTCTGGATGATAAATGGTATCATTATGATACCCCGGAATTCTTATCGTATCGTACGACAAAACCCAAAACGTTGACCGACTGCTCGAATTGGCCGAGCGAGTTTCAACCCCGATCCATTTCGGCAACGCATAATCCACAGAGCATAAAGAGCAGTACGAAAACTACCACCTGCCGGGTAAATCTCGACACTCCAACCCACCCCATATTATCCCTTCTCATTCACCTTGCTCAACCTCCCCCTCAACCCTTCTAAAAAAAACCTTTCCCGTACTGTACAACACTCCACTTAAAGAAGACACCGTACCGGTACTGCACCAAAACTAAGGTTCTCACGAGATGCTGATCCCGGCCATCTGGCATATCGGTACTTATTCCTCGCTTAACTCTGCCACCCCGTGGTCTCCCGCAGGGCATGTACAGTATTGAAGTACCGTTGCCTCGATTAGGTTGGGACTTTAGCGCCTCTGAAAGAATTCCCCCTGTGGGAGGGGGCACAGTAACGGCGCAGTACTCGTACGGTGTGAGGTGGCGCTCTCTGTGGGGTACTTATACTCGAGTAAATAGGATAGGGAAGCTGGGTATCGGCAATAGTAGCGCATAAGCCAGGTATTTGCATGAGTATCATAATAGGCATGTTTCGGGGGGGACGGGCGTGTAGTCAGAAACCTTGGATGTATACTACTTATTTATATTAAGCTTATCCCATTTCTCTCCTTCTCCCTCTCTCCTACTTTCCTCCTTTACCACCGTTTCCTGCTAGCGGATTTTGTTTTTTTTGTTTCTGACGGTATTATCGCTGAGCGGCCGTTTCCTTCATTCCTTCCTTCCTTCTCGTTCCTTCTGTGAATATATAGTTTACCACGAGCTGGGCTCCTTCTCAATCCCCCCTAATGAAGCTCACCCTCATAACCGCGGGCCTATTCGCCTCTTCTTCTATCCTTACGGCAAGCGCAAGCCCGCACAACCGCCGGCGCGGACCATCGGGACGGGAAATAAGCCACCACGCCGGGACCGTCAGCGAGATAAGCAATAGCAACAACGACGGAACGAGTATATCTAAAGGCTCAGAAGCTCTCAGCAATGCCGCCGTGGCAGCACTCACCATGAAAGATGTCGCAGTATTGGCTTTCCCGACGGACGTCGCAGCGGAACCGACGACCACAGTCACGTCAACTGTGACTGCCACTGCCACCGCCACTCCTACTGCTACACCTGCCTCTGTGAAGCGGGGGGTGCAATACCTGGGCAGTGGTTATCGTGGGCGCGGAAGGGCGGGCGCTCGCTCGGAGGAAGGAGAGGTGGATATGCTAGCTGCACTGCTCAATCATTCTTTCGAGCACGAGCCTTTACGACTTGGCGGGGAGTGCTCCCCAGGGCAGAAGAAGAAAAAGGGGTGCGCAGGGAATAGTGTTGTTGAGTGCGGGAGCGAGGGGGTTTGGGAGCTTGTTGCGGATTGCACTATTCCCGGGTTGGATCTTGTGTGTCGGGCTGTGAGGGAGCGGGATATTTGGAAGGGGGATTGGGCGGTCAATGTTATTTGTTTGCAGAGGTGAGGATTCTAACGCGGGATTTTTTTTTCTGGATAGGCGAAGAGTGCTGACTGATGGGTAGTGATCTTGTGCAGTAAGGGGAAGTTTTCGTTGCTAGGATGAGAGGATTATGAGAGGAATGGGAGTGGATCATATTCTGTCACTCTCTGAAGAGTGGAAAGACAATGTCGTTATATCACATAATTTCATGTTCTGCTGTGTATATTGACCACGATACTAGTTAGTTTGGGAAGGGTATTATGTGCAACATTGATAGTTTGGGAAGGACTAGTTTAAGATACCCAGCAGGGTTTTGGTCGTTATCTAATCCAAAACCTTACTATCCCATGGTTTTTACGGTACTCGCCTTTTGGCATTGAGCATTGCGGTGACCCTAGAGGTAATCGGATAGTAGGATTTCTCGAAGCAGCCGTCTAGGACGGCGGCCAAAGATTCCCAGTAGACTAGCCAGAAGCTTCAGTCGCATGCTTGAGGAAAGCGCATATCGCATTTGAAAGATACAAAAGAAAAATCAAATCATTTCCTTCGTTTGACATTTGTCATTCCACGCTGCCAGATTTTCGAGTGTGATATGAGGTACGATATCATAGAAATTCTTCTGCTCCAGCATCGAATTGTGTTGCCGGTATTATTTCCGTAGAGCCAGCAGCTGCCCATGAGAGGTGAGCGCAGCAGACATGTCCGACCGACCTTGCCGAGTCAGCGATGAACTCAGCATTGTTGAGGCTTGTGTCGAGCGAACTTTACAACAATACCTGTACAGCAAAGTACAGATATATGTACATATGATACCCCCGAAAGCATAATGACTAACCTACCGGATACGAAATCCAACAGTACTCCACATGAACAGAAGCATACCCCGGAAAGCTCTCGTGTATATCCCGGCAAAAGTCAGGGCTCACATCGCACTAACTTATACCGGTATCATACCCCCCACACAAAGAGTGGAAAAACACTAGAAATGTGATGTCTTGGGACCCGACTAAACTTTTGTGCAACAAGGGCAGGTTTTCCAGGAAGTTGGCCTTGCGAACCCTTAGACTTGTGACCCCACTGACACTTGTCCGGGGGCTTTCACGTTCCCTTCTTTCCAACTTGTCGGTGTCATACCACGCGGGTATTTTGTGTCAAGTTGTGATATGATACTAATAGTGAAGATGTCTATTGACCATTAGTTCACAATTGACTATGGGCCCGAGTATCGATTAGTGATTTTATCGGACGATGGTGACTAGGTTAGCTTCAGCCAAGGTGAAGGTATGATAGTAACGGTTGTATCTCTGAAATAATTGGGAATCACGCTAAGAGGTTAAATTATGGTGAGGCGCCTGCAAAAAAGCAAAATACAAGTGACTCTTCAGATGAGACAAAAACACAGACCTCTGCTTTTGACTACATCTCATCAAACTAAAAGAATAAGGCAAGCTGTTAGGTGGAGACAACCTGTAAAGACTCAGAGTTGTCTAGGCCAACCAAGATTCATTTCTGTAGATGGAGATTGTCTAGGAAGGCTCAAAATGTATACTTGTTTCGTTTATGACTACTAAGAGTAAAGTAAAGTAGGTAAAGTAGAATAGAATTGTGAAACAATATTATATTGTTAAGGTCTCTTCTCTGTTGCTTGATTATGTCTAAAAGCTTGAGAGACACTTCAATATTTATATTCTGCATCTGAGTGTCTGCGGACTATGTCTATCTATTATACAACTATGTACCTCTCTGGTTATAACTTGCAACTCTGGGTATTCTTCAAAGGTGTGAACACCTGGAGACCCTGAAAATCACTATACCCTCTTCAGTAATTATAGTATTGCTAACTAGGAACTATACTGTTCCCAATAGTAATTATCCGATCTTCAGAGTCATTAGACTTAAGGCCTAGTTTCCAAGTTGAACTGAGTTGGCCCCAATTGTCTCCCTCATCAATAAAATGATCAGTTTCATCTGTAGGTTGTATCTGGGCAAGTAGTAGTAATTTCCATCTTCCTATGTCGTCTGAGTTTAAATCTCTATAACTCCGAATTCAACCAACCGATATTTTCTGAATAACTTCCTACTAGTTAGCAGAAAGCTATTGTACTAGATTGTTACATAATCTCTTAGTCGGCAATACTTGGTTGCTCTGGGAAACAGGATTTCAATCGCTGTTAATATTGGGAACCATTCCTGCAACCACAATGCATAGCAGAGTACAGTTGTAACACTCCATAAAGACCACCGGCTTCTGTAGTAGTATTCCTTGGTATTCTAAACTCTTCTAGTTATCATAGAGTAAATGCGAATATATTTGTTTCTCCTTGAGATCGTTTAATATTCGATACTATATCTTTATGCGAAAATGTCCTGTTACCTACAGACTTTACCAAAGTTGTCACAACTTTGAAGCCTAGTAGCTCCCTGAGTGGTTGACGGATTTACTCTGTTCAACTTCCTAGACTTAACCGATGGTCCTCTCCCATATATCCTGTGGACAGAATCCAGTCGAATGGATGGCAGTAATGTATAATATATTATTCTCACACCTTTAGTTCTCTGGCCATTTAATCACAGGACGCAACTAATATAAATATGTATGATGACGTGTGGCCCCATAAAGGGGCTGGAGAGGGGTGTTGAAGACTAGAGATTCTGATTCTAAGTAAGGTTACTCTACTTAGGATGGTTTCCTGGATATCAGATTTTCGGTACTCCTAACACAAGCGCAGGAAGAAGAAGAAAAAATAAGTATGTAGAATAGAAATAATAAAATCAGTGAAGGGGAGAAAGGAAAGTGTCAAATCTCAGATATTGTAATCAAAATACCTCAAAAGACCACCAGATGAATAAAGACCCAGCCAATTCTTAAGCCACTTCCAGTAAGTAGATTCTATGCTAGAATAAAGATAAAAACTGGGCCAGTTCAGAAGAGCCTTTCAGAAAGACTTCAAGCACTGCCAAAACCTATTGATAACCCTATTGATTATATAGTATTAGCTATAAACTTCATGTACTTTCTTTTTGAAAAATACATTTGATACCAATTAATCCAACAAAATTCTGAAATCCAACCTAAACTGAGGTAATTGAGCACTTCAAAATCATAAAAAAAGCAACCTTTATCACTGGAGAAAGGAAGTGGAGGAGGGAAAATTCAAGAAACTACAAAAGGGTCAGCATAGAGCAGTTGGGAGAGGGAGGAAAAGAAAGTGGATAGCAATAGAGTATGAGCTATACAATCAATTTGAAGTCTCACAAGTAAGGGGAGAAATAGTAAGGAGAGGATAGTTTTATAGGGTCAGCAGGAAAATTTTCTAGAAAGCTAATAGGGATGAGCCACTTACTAACTTTCAGTTCTCCAATAGGTAGTTTTGTGGATTTCTTTACTGGCATTGAATCTCCTTAAAAGTAGTTACCAATAAATCAAGTAAGCTATTAAGTAATTTTAGTGAAGCCATATTGAATTGACTTCAATTCAATTGATGAAATTTACAGATTAGGAGGAATGATAGTAGGGAGTTAGGAGACTTGCCTGCTGATATTGGGCACTATTATTTAGCTAATATCTGCAACATGGACCAAATTTCTTTGTCCTTTAAGTATCTCGAAGGGCAAACATACAATAGTATTGGAGAGTACACTATTTGGGTCCAGGAATGTTAGTCAGGTTGGGATAAACATCAGGGTATAATACAACTTATATTATTTGCAGATGGTATCCCACAGGTTAAATCTCTGAACTTTTTTCAAGGGCAAAAGGTTAGCTCAGTAATTATCAATAAAACAGGAGAGTATGACCTACATGTCGTAGTCAAGTTCAATCCAAAGGCCTATGTTAATGAGGAGAACTTTCTTAAATGACTCAATAAGTAGTTAGTACCTGTCGTCAATAGTCAGCCTACACTTCTTGTCTTAAACCTCTTTAGAGCTTACAAAATACCAGTGGTTCTCAATATCTTCCTCACTAATAATATTACTATTAGCTTAATACCTGCAGGCTGTTCCTCATTGGTACAGTCCCTAGATATTAGTATTAATTGTCCCTATAAAGATATATTAAAGGTGTTATAAACTTACTTTTCCTAGTTTTTTAATGTAAAAAAAAAAAAATCTAATAATTTCAGAACCTAGCTAATATTTCAATAGGAAGTTTTAGAGAAAAAGTTAGAAGATATTGAAAGAGAGAAGGAAGAAATTCTTACTGTCGAAGGTCAGTTGCAGGGAAGTATGGTAGGGAGACAGAGGATTCTCACTACTTGGGTTGTTAGAGAAACTGTTAGGAGAACCAGAATCAGATACCCAGGAAACTATCCTAAGTAGAGTAACCTTACTTGGAATCAGAATCTCTAGTCTCCAACACCTCCCTCCAGCTCCTTTACAGGGCCCACTTGTTATGATATATATCTACTGTATCTTAGCTGTATCCAGTGACTATAACAACAAAGAATTGAAAGTATTAAAATAACACCATAATAATAGCTTAATGGAAGTATCATGCGACATCTTTTCAGAGATCATGTGTTCAACTCCTGTTGTTATCAAAGTTATTTCTGGTATTAAGTTATTTTCTACAAATACCAGTGATAACAACAAGGTTCCCTGTACAACAACCTCCTACCTCCAACCTACGATTTTTAATTCTTTCCTATAAAAATGGTTCCCCCCAACACAAGGGAAGTCACTGGATAGAA
>NW_003299148.1:368648-370771 GCF_000151645.1 Tuber melanosporum | reverse complement strand
TTCATCAATAGAGGAGATAATTGGAGTCAACACAATTTGACTTGAGAACTAGGCCATAAGTCTAATAACTCTGAAGATCAGATAATTACTATTGAAAATAGCATAGTTCCCAATTAGTAAAATAGTAATTTACAAAGAGGGTGTAATAGTTTTCAGGGTCTCCTAGTGTTCGCACTTCAGGAGAATACTCGACATTGCAAGTTATAGTTAAAGAGGTACATAATTTGTATAAGAGATAGATGTAGTCCACAAATACTCAGATGGGGAATATAAATATCGAAGTACCTCCTGATCTTTTAGACATCATCAAGCAATAGAGAAGAGACCTTAACAATATAATATTGTTTTACAATTCAATCTTACTTTACTTTACTCTTAGTAGTCATAAACAAAACGAGTAACCTTTTGAGCCTTCTTAGACCAATCTCTGTCTACAAAACTAATCTTGATTGGCCTAGAAGATTCTGAGTCTACTAGTATACAGATTGTCTCTATCTAACAGAAACCTGGGAGATCTTCATGGGATCGCAGGCGGAGGTAATCTGAACATCCTTTTATGTAGTCGGGTTAGCCTTGCCCCTTGATAGTAGTAGTGATGAGGAAATTAGTATTAAGTGACCAGATAAAACTTACCTAACAGAAGGGCTAAAGGATTGGGGAAGAGGAGGAACTCCAGCAATTGAATCGGAGGATGATTTAGTGGAGTTGGATGAAGTTGATGATGATGATAAAGGTGTATTCTATGAGGAAATCTGATAGCATAATTTGAAACTGATATTGCACCATATCCTTGGCATAACTGACCTTAAAGTGACCTCTTAGTGCCATTCCCAATTATTTCGGTTTTTACGGTATGAGGTTTTGGGAAGGGAATGGAATGACTCTAGTAGATTGATTTGTTTCTCCGCTATCTTTATTTTGGGCTTAACTCTAGATCTACAATGTGTAGTTTTTTCATGTGATGTTTTTCACAATGGTTTCACTGGCACAAATACCGCGGTATTCCATTGTTTGGGTGAGTGGAGTGGTAGCTATTATAACTGAGGCTCTCTCGCCACTGGCTAAGGTACTGTACTACCGGTATCTGAAGCCGTCGTTATTTTCAACAGAAGCGCGTTCGTGCTTTCGTATGTATCCCGAAATATATTCAGAGATACGATCTACTTTTTCAGCAGACCACCTTCTCGCAAGTTCAATCACCAGAATCTTGGACTATTAATCGAGACTAATTAGTATAATATTATTATAACCAACTGATTCTTCAATACAAATTACTTACACATTCATCTTCCGCAATCTCTTTTTAGTAATGCTTCATCAGCAAGTATTCGTTCAAGTTGGACATCAGCCGCGATCTCCTGTTTGCTATCATGTGTTTCCTTTATTAAAATGTCAATAAATCGATGTACAGAACGAATAAGGATGGAAGCGAAATGTGCTAGCCTAGCCTTACCATTCTGAGAGAATGCGATGATACAGAGAGGATGAAATGTAGAGTATGAAGGATTGAGATGTGGATATGATGTGTAAAGAGAGGACCAACAAAACGGGTTTGGAGGTGGGAAAGAGATTTATATATATGGAAGGGAGGGGTTAGAAACTGGACCACAAAATGAGGATAGTGTTAGTCCAAAGAATGGAGAGGCTCTATAGTGCAAATCAGGATAACTTATCCCTTCACACATAATTCTCCCTCCCCCCGGCTGACCAATTTTTCAGGGACAGTTAAAAAAAAAAAAAGGTTTTCCCAAACGATGAATTTCAGATTTCGGGATTACCAAGGTGTTTGTTTAGAAACTGTAGTGTTATAATGCAATTATTGTGCATATAATAGGGGTTCTGCCCTCTAGAACGACGGCCCCTTGTCAGAGCGAAGATTTAACCCCCCGTACAATTGACGGCAGTTTCCTACTCACCTCTAGATCTTTTTTCAAAAGTAAATATTTTTTTAGGAAAGGGGGGGGGGGGGGTAGGTGTCTTACTGGCATTACAACACCTTACTCATTCTTTGCCCATTATTTAGTTCTACGAACCTCGTAAATTTGTTTCGAAACGGGGGAGCAATTCTCTTGATCTCTAGTCAAATCTACAGAGCATTCCATTTCGTCGTGAATAAGTAGTAA